>NC_069390.1:59643179-59760679 GCF_027475565.1 Acinonyx jubatus | reverse complement strand
CTTGATCACATGTCTCCAGAGTCAGGATCTAAACCTTAGTCCCTCTGACACCAAAGTCCTTGTTCTTAGGTCACCGTGAAGGTGGTAGCCAAATCTGTGGGCATGGAGGAGATCTTCCAGAGAGAGCTTGTCAAGTGAGAGGAGTAGAAAGCGAAAGACGAACCTGAACGAGAAAGAATCCTTGGACTCATCCCATGGCTCTTAACCTGATGTGCGGTTTTATTGGTCTCCTTTTCTGTAGAGGTCCGCATTGCTGCTGTGGAGGCTCTCTGCATGCTGGCCCAATCTTCACCCTCTTTTGCTGAGAAGTGCCTTGATTTCCTGGTCGACATGTTTAATGATGAAATTGAGGAAGTACGTCTGCAGTCCATACACACCATGAGAAAAATTTCTAACAATATCACCCTCCGAGAGGATCAGCTTGACACCGTCCTGGCTGTGTTAGAGGTGAGTCTTCAGTTTGTTACTCGTTTCTTCACCAGTAACTACTGAGTGCCACTTTTTTTTTTTAAACCAGGCATTGTGCTAGGTACTGGGGATGCAGTAGTGTGTGGGCAGCGCCATTCTGTCTTTTTAGTACCCAACTCTGCCAAGTGCAGAAGACTCGCTGTTAAACAGGAAACTAAAAGAAAGCTTAGAATGGCTGTGATGGGGAAAACACAGGGTTCCCCGAGGATACTGACAGGTTGTGACCTGAATTGTCTGAGGTAAGCTTGGGAGGTGGGGAAGGAGGAAGGACTGCTGTAGTGGACACTTGAAGGAGGAGTAGGACTTGGTGAGACCCTTTCTTAGGAAGGGATGACACCAGTGGTGGGGGTGGAAGGGCACCAGGGGAGCAGTGTCTACGGATCCAGAGGTAAGAGTGAGTATGATGCATGTGAGTAATTAAAAGGCATTCATTGTGAAGTAGCATAGAGCTGAAGTAATAGAAGCAGGGAGAGAAGTGGTTACAGATAATTAGGGCAGGGGCTAAATAATGAAGAATTCTTTTCAGCCTTTGATTTGATTTAGTTCTTCTAGTGAATCATACGATGTTAAAGCAGAAATGGATCTTAGGGAATAGACTCATTCAACCTTGGAGTTTTACAGAAAAGAAAGTAATTTGTGTGAGGTCACAGAGCTAATAAGTGGCTGTGCCAGAATAAGAACACAGATTAGCCTCCCAGGCTGTACAACTCTCTGTGGTTCTTGAATTATTTTTCTCAAGTATTGGGATTTTATTTGTGACTACCGAAGCTTTTCAAAATACTAATAAATGAGATTTGGTCTCTGGTTTCTTTTCTGGTTTCGTTCGGTTTGGTTTTGGTTTTTCAGATACTGTGAAAGGGGTAGCTATTGGATGTAGTCATTAGCACTTGTTACAGATTTCTGCTATCTACTTCAGAAAATGGATTGGGTGCTTTGATTTTGAAGTTTCCTATCAATTTTCTCAGTTGCTCAGCACTTCTGGTAAGCTCTTTCCTGAATTTTAAGTCTGTATCTGTAGTTTTTCATGTGCTTTTTTCCTCAGAAGACAAGCTAGCATTCTGTGCATTGTTCTCCGTGGGTGGGCCCTGCAGCCTAGCCCCGCCTTTCCTTTTTTGCATTCTTTTCCACCATTCCTCGTCTTGAACTTTATACTGGAGTCACTCCCCTAATCAGCATGCTTTTCCTCACCATTTTTCTTTCACTGTAAGTTTTCCCCCCTGCCACTTTTCTTTTCCTTTTTTAGCCACTTCTCACCTAGTAGACTCATGCGTATTCTCAGGATCTGCATCAGGCAGCATATTGCCTAACCAACCCACAGCAAGTGGGTTAAGTAGCACTCCTTTGTACTCCTATGTCACCCTGTGTTTAGCATAGATCAGGATGTTTTTTGATTATTTAATTCTTTATTTCACAAGACTGAGAACTTCTTAAGGGGGCAGGATCCTGGCTTCTTTCATTTTTTTATTTCTAGTGCGGTGCAGTGTCTGACACAAGTAGATGCTCAGGACATGTTTGCTAAATATCTGAGCTATGTTCCAAGCAATGTTTTGGTGTACAGAATTGTTCACAGGGCCAAGCATGCTTATGTATCTCTTATTACAGTTTTCACATTTTCACATTTTATCATTAATGGCAGGTATTATCTCACCTCCCTGATGACATCACAAGCTACTTTTTTTTTCATGTTTATTTTTATTTTTGAGAGAGAGAGAGAGAGATAGTGAGCACATGCCCATGCACAAGCTGGGGAGAGGCAGAGAGAGAGGGAGAGGGAGGATCAAAAGCTGGCTCTGCGATAACAGCAGCGAACCTGGTGCGGGGCCGAACTCAACAAACCGTGAGATCATGACCCGAGCCAAAGTCCGGTGCTCAACTGACTGAGCCATCCAGGCGTTCTGTGAGATTATGAGCTACTTAAAGAGAGTGACCATGTTGTACCCTTCATCGTGTTCCTTTCAGGGTTCAGTGTAGTAACATACACTTAGTGGATGCTTAGTAAACATGTCCTAGAACAGATCTGCACAGCTCAGCTGTATAACTAGGAATTTCTTAAGAAACACAGTCAAAATTATTTTCTTATTACTTTGAATATAGTTTTTCCAATTTATCAATATAGCTGCCTCCTATCAGTGGTGGTGATTTGTTCATATGGAAAGCATTGTGTCTAATGGTTAAGTTCACGGCATGTAGAACCAGACAGATTGGAATCAACCTGTCAGTCCTTGTCTTTGGTCTTTCCTTTTCACCTGGGTGTTTTTGTTTTTGTTGTTGTTTTGTGTTTATTAACCACCTATTATGTGGTAGGCACTGTGTTAAGGAGGATACAGTAGTGAGCAGGAACCATGGTGCTGCTCTCGTGGACCTTATAATTTAAGTATGAGGGAGGTAGACAGATACAACATAATGAAGGTATAGTAATAAGCTGAGTGAGGAGCTCATGACAGAAAGGAGTGAGGTCCCATGGGAGTATGTCATAGAAGCACTTGGTCTGTAGGGGCTAAGGGGGTGCAGCAAGCAGGGAAGGCTTCTGAAGCTGATCTCCGAAGAAGGAATTAGGCTCTCACATGGCAGGAAGAGTTGGGAGTGTGGGGTATAAGGCTATTCCAGGAAGAGGAGCAGCAAGTCTAGAAACTGTGGTAGGCAGAAGCATGGGCAGTGGAGGGACCAAAAGAGAGCTGGCTGTACAAAGAGCACTTTGTGTGTGGTATGAGATTAGGCCTGGAGGTGAGTGGGACCAGCTCTTGCAGAGCTTTGAAAGTCATATTAGGTGGGCTGTCCTGGGTAGCTCACCCACAAGCTCCGACTCTTGATCTCAGCTCAGGTCATGATCTCACGGGTTCCTGAGTTCAAGCCCCACATCGCTTGTCTGCACAGAGCCCGCTCAGGATGGTGTCTCTCCCTTTTTCTGCCCCTTCCCCACTTGCACTCTCTCTCTGTCTTTCTCTCAAAATAAATAAATAAACTTAAAAAAGAAAATCCTATTAAGAGAAGAACACCTGGAAGTTATTCAGGGTGTCCTACCAACTTTGTGACTTTGGACAAGTTATTTATTCTCTCTGGTCCTTGGTTTTCTCAAGTAAAAAGTGAGGATAATTCCACATATTCATTTGTTTCTTATGAGAATTGAAAGTGAATTCATGTAAAATGCTTGGCATGTTAGTAGTTCATAATATTGATAAAGTCATTCAGAAAATATTTCCTGATTTATTTTTTACGGAGTCTGGTTCTGTGCCAGGTTCTGAGGATGTGGAAGACAGTACTAGTTCTTACCTCTGAGTTGCTCACGGTTTTATAGAGAAGGCAGAAGTATAGATCAGTAATTACAAGATAGTATCAAAAGTAAGCTAAGGAATGACATTCTAGCCAGAGCGATAGCATATGGCCACAGATGAAGGCTGGGAAGGCTGAAATGGCACAGCATGGACAGGGATGTTGAGAAGTTCACGTGGCTCTGAGGGAGAAATGAGCAGAGAAGCGATTGTGAAGGACTTTGTATGCAGTGCTGGTGAGCCTGAGCTTTGCCCCACAAGTGTGAGGAAGCTAAACGAGGTTCCTAAATAGAGCAATGACATGGTCAGATGTGCTTATTAAGAAGCTGGTCCAGGTAACTCTGCGGAGTGAAAAATTGAGAGACCTGCAGGTTGAAGGAGGGTTTCTGGAGAATAAAGAAAGCATGTTTCCAACCCGACTTTGGAAGCGTCCTCTGATTGTTAGATTTTGCTATGTGGATACAGACATATCCTTGAAAGTTTTTAGTTTGATTTCTTTCACGTATTAAGTAAAACTTAATACTATAAAACTTACAGGAGAAAATATTTGTGACCTTGGATTAGACAAAGATTTCTTAGATATGACACCAAAACTTAACCTATAAGAGAAGTAACTAGATTAAATTGGACTTTATCAAAACTTAAAAGCTCTTCAGAAAGACACTTTTAAGTAATTATAGAAACAGCACAACAACGTAAACGTATTTAATGCTATAGAACTGTACACTTAAAATGTATGTTAACTAAAAATGGTAAATTTTATGTTGTGTTTATTTTACTACAATACAGAGAGATAATGGGATCAGATCAAACATATATAATGCCTTTAATATATACACTGTACAAAAAGGTGAGGGTGGACTTGGAAACAAACATCCATAGAGGGAAGGTGATGTGAAGGCAGAGAGAATGCCATCTATAAGCTAAGGAATGCCAAGGCTACTGGAAGCTGGAGAGGCCTGGCACAGTCTTCTTCATAGCCTCAGAAGGAACCAGCCCTGCTCATACCTTGATTCTGAACTTCAGGCCTCCAGAGCTAAGAGAGTAAATTTCTGTTTTTCTAAGCAAAAGGAAAAACTGGTTTTGAAAAAACATACCATAGACTGGCAGAAAATATTTGCAAGACACATCTGATAAAGAATATGTAAAGAATTCTCAAAATTCAATAGTAAACCATCCAGTTACAAAATTAGCAAAAGATTTGAACAATACTTAAGCAAAGAAAATAAATAGTGGCAAATAAGCACTGCATTAGTCATCTTTGGAAGATTCTTTATATAATAACAAGTAATGATAATAAATAATCAACTTATTTTGGAAACTGATAAATTAAGGAATCAAGCATTAATCCTTCCTTTTCCTGTACAAATTGAACTTCATGATAACCAGCTAGTTGATAAGGGAAGTTTCTCTTCATAGAAGTTTTCCATTAATAAATAAAGAAGAATGATAGGACTTGTACAGCAGTTTTACAACTTTAGTGAATTAGTAATCGAGGCAGTGATTACCAGTGGTTACTAACATCACAAAAGAGAAACAGGTGTCCTATCGTTCCTGAGGGAAGCACACCGTACCACCTGTGAAGTGGTCTTATAAGAAAAACATCAATCTGATCAAGCCTCTAAATCTAACTACCATCACAGGATATACAGGGAAATATTACTGGGCGGGAAATGTGAGGTATTTTACATATTAAAAGATGCTTAATGGCACACCTAGGTGACTCAGTCTTTCAGCTCAGGTCATGACCTCATTGCTCCTGAGTTCAAGCCCCGCCTTGGGCTCTGTGCTGACAGCTCAGAGCCTGGAGCCTGCTTCAGATTCTTTCTCCATCTCTCTGCCCCTCCCCTGCTGTGTTCTCCCTCTCTCTCTCTCTCTCTCTCTCTCTCTCTCTCTCTCATTTTCTTTGTTTTTCTCTTTCTCTCAAATATAAAATAAAAAAAATGTTAGAGAAAAAGATGCTTAAGGAGCATATTACCCAATTGTAACGTGTGGACCTTAGTTGTATCTCGTCTAGAATAAACAAACTTTTTAAGTCAGAGAAATTTGAATATTGGCTGGATATTTGATAATAAAGAATTATTAAATTTTTAGGCATGATGCTGGTTTTGTGATTTTTTTTTTTTAAGGTAAGGAATCAAGGCACCTGGGTGGCTCAGTCACGTGAGCATTGGACTCTTTTTTTTTTTTTTTTTTTTAATTCAGGTTAACATACAGTGCAGTATTGGTTTTAGGAGTAGAACCCATTGATTCATCACTTACCTGTAACACTCAGTGCTCATCCCAACGCGTGCCCTCATTAATGCCTATCACACATTTTGCCCATCCCCTACCACTGACCTCCCTTCCAGCAACCCTCAGTTTGTTCTCTGTATGTAAGTGTCTCTTATGGTTTGCCTCCCTCTCTGTTTTTATCTTATTCTTGATTTTGGCTCAGGTCATGATCCTGGGGTAGAGGAATCGACCCCCAAGTCAGACTCTGCACTGAGTGTGGAGACTGCTTAAGATTCTCTCTCTCCCCCTCCACCCCTCTCCCCAGCTCATATGTGCTCTCTCTCTCTCTCAAATAAAAAAAATAATAAAATAAGGAATCACTTAGAAAATATTTATGGAAATGTGTACAAATGAAATGATATGATTTCTCTGGCTTCAAACCAGTCTGATTGGGAAGAGTGGATAAAGGTATAAATGAAACAAGATTGGCTGTGAGTTAATTGTTGAAACTGAGGGATTTATTATGTCTATTTTTGTATACATTTCAAATTGTCTACGTTGAAAAGTTTTGAAGAACTGACAACAAATGATATGGAGACAGCCAAGAAGAACAGAACTGATATGTGTATGTTTCTTTTAGCATTAGGAAGTTGTTGGTGACCTTTTCCAATCATTTTAGTGAGGTGGAGCAGGTGTTGGGGATGGAAGAGGCCATTTCTCTAACACCGCCTTGTAGTACTCTGTTTTTATTTACTCTGCTCTAGCCACATGGGCTTCCCTGCTATTTTTCAAACATGCTTCCATTTCATGGTCTTTATGTTTGCTGCTCCCTTTCATTATCCTAGGTAAAATACCCCACCTATCTGAGTATTCTTACCTTGAACTTGCTTTATAGTTTCTCCAGAGTGCTTATCACTGTCTGACCTATATAGTTATTTATTTTTGTCTTTTCACTAGAATGAAGCTCCTGAAAGCAGAGATTTGATTTCAGTTGATGTTATGCCCCTAGCACTTGGTGTACATCATAGGTGCTTGATAAATGTTTAATAAGTGTTCAGTAAATGTTGAATTTGTATGAATGAATGAACCAATGAATGAATTCTTCAGATCTCAGTTAATTACCTCTTCTGTGAAGTCTTCTCAACTGCTAGTCCCTCCCCTCCCAGAAAGTTGAGAGACTCTGTATCCTGTAGTCCCATTGTAACTTGTACACTCTCCCATAATAAGCTAATCCACAGTGACTGCTTTTATTTTTTTAATTTTTTTTTAATTTTTTAAAATTTATTTTTGGGACAGAGAGAGACAGAGCATGAACGGGGGAGGGGCAGAGAGAGAGGGAGACACAGAATCGGAAACAGGCTCCAGGCTCCGAGCCATCAGCCCAGAGCCTGACGCGGGGCTCGAACTCACTGGCCGCGAGATCGTGACCTGGCTGAAGTCAGACGCTTAACCGACTGCGCCACCCAGGCGCCCCCAGTGACTGCTTTTAATATGATCTTTTTTTAAAGGATTCGTCCAGGGATATTCGAGAGGCTCTTCACGAACTTTTATGCTGTACTAATGTTTCAACCAAAGAAGGGATTCATCTTGCACTGGTGGAGCTGCTGAAAAATCTAACCAAGTACCCCACTGATAGAGACTCCATATGGAAGTAAGGACTTTTTGCTCATTTGTTCACTGAGTCCAATAATGTGGTAAATGCACAGTATTGACATTATTCAGTGGCTCATCATAGATTAAGGGTATGACTCTCAATTTTGCCTTCAATTTAGAAACCTGACTCAACTGGACACTCAGGAGTCTAATTCCTAAATTGAATATCACATTTTAGATTATTTGTTTGTCCATCCATCTGCCTAGCAGATAATATGTGCCTGCTACCATATACTTACTGTGTGCCAAGCCCTGTGGTAAGTATTAGAGGTACAGAGATGAGTTGATTAGGTTCCTTTTCTCCTATATAGTGTTAACCACTTCTTTGTCTCTTTTGCATTTTGTGTAGGATCACAGCCATAGTTACAGAGATTAGATGCAGGACTTGGCACTTTATCTACAAATGACAATCATTTTTTCCCTTGGTTACCTGTACCTTTACTGACTAGAGTCAAATTTACCATTGTTCATGAATTGCTGTTTGAAGAACTACTTGCATACGTTTATTATAAAATGTATGTTATTGTGCCCCACATATTTAAGTGAGCTTATGTGATGAGATCACTCTAGTGGTATAATTTATTGATTTTTCAGAAACATTTGTTACTAAAAATAGAAAAACTGGGTCAAATCAGGTACTTGTAGGATATATTAAAACTGAAAATACCAGGGGAATCTTCAAGGAACACTCAGTCATTTGGGGTGTGGGGGTTATAGTGGGGAAAAACACCTGTATCAGTATCTGTAGTTCTGTGGCAACACAGAACTTGCCTTAACATAAGATATGGGGTTATTACCAGAATATTTATATAAGACTGTCTTTATTGGGTGATTGTGGACAGAAAGCTCTTTCACCTTATAGTGATCCAAAAGATTTTGAAGTTACCTATTCATTATCATTTGAATTTTCATCTCTTTGCATGAATGGTGGCTTTACTTAGGAATATCAAAAAGAATGTGATAAAAGAGTAAAGGAATAGTCAAAGTGGCATTTTCTTTTTCTTTTTTTTTTAGTATATGTGCTGCCGAAGCAAGCACAAGAGTGGCATGTTTTTACGACATTTTTAAAGATAGATAAATGAAAGTTTTGAAGAAGGTAGTTTATTCTGTTTATATGACCCAGTCACTGTGTTAGGTGCCGTGGAGAGTTAAGAACAGATTCAACTTAGAGACCTAGCCTTCAAATAACAGGAGGGGCGAGAAGTAGGGAATATGTAGATGAGGAGGTGGATGAGACAGAAAAAATGTTACAAGTCAGAAATGAAGTCCAGTTTTAGAGAGGCCCAGGTGCTTGGGAGATCCGAATATAATAAGTAGGAAATCAAATAAAGGAGTGGTACCTGGAGGTCAAACTATAAAATTTACAATGTCCCCTAAAACAGAATGAGAAAAGGGTTGAGAGAGTTCAGAAAACTAGTGCAGTAAGTGCTTTTCACATACGAGGAAAAGTAGAACTGGGGAAACGTGTGCTT
This sequence comes from Acinonyx jubatus, assembly GCF_027475565.1. Taxonomy (NCBI): domain Eukaryota; kingdom Metazoa; phylum Chordata; class Mammalia; order Carnivora; family Felidae; genus Acinonyx; species Acinonyx jubatus. The sequence continues at coordinate 59,751,603 of NC_069390.1, read as the reverse complement.
TCCTAAAAAGATCAAGTATTTGAAATGGGATACCTATCATACTCCATATATCCATGAATTTGTTCATGGTGTTTGTTTTTTCTCTATTGCCAGTCTACCTATTCTCCAGTCCCTGGTGAACTCCCATCTCCTTTGTGAAACCTTCTCTATCAATGGTGATGTCTTCTACCTTTGACAGGTAGAAAACAGAGTATCATTCATTTGGTAGTTCATTAACTTGTAGTACTTGTCATCTTTGCCCTAGCTGGATCATAAACTCCACAAGAATAGAAATAAGGATTTAATTTCTTTTTAATTCAGCACACCTTCTAAACCATAATAATAATAAAATGCCTAATTACCAGTACACATGTAGTTCTTTATAGCTTATAAAGGGTTTTCTTGTAGTCCTAATAGTTAACTAATAGCTGCTTAATAATAGCTAATTGAGTTCTTACTATGTGACCCTTTGCTAAGTACTTTTTATTTATTATCTCATTTAATCCTTACAGCAACTGTATGAGGCAATGATTTTTTAATCCCATTTTGTAGTAAGAAACTTATCTGCCCAAGGCCACACAGTTGTTAATTTTCACGTTTCAGGTCTCTTCTGATTTCAGAACTTCACCCAGGATATCAGTTAGAATGCTTTTGCATTTTTGTAATAGAAAATCTGATTAAAAGTGGCTTAAACAATAAGGTCTAATTTTTTGGCATGACAAGTCAGAAAGTTGGTTTCAGGATTGGTAATTCAGTTTAACAGGGTTAGTAATCTGGTTGATTTCTCTGCAGTTCCTTTGGCTTTCTTCTCATTAGTTGCAAGATGGCTGCCTCATAAGATAGTATCTTAAGGCAGAAAAGAAAAGGTATACCTTCTCACACATTTCTCTTTTTATTTGATTAGGAGAACATTCCTGAGAAGCTCCCCACTAGACTTTCCTTCTTGCTCTTTTGACCAGAAATGGGTTACCTTATTACCTGCAAAGCAGTCACTGGAAAATGGGAGTGGGATTGCCATGATGAGTTTGGACCAATTGTTGTTGAGCCCTTGCTTCTCTGAGCACCTACCTGATATCCGAGGAAAGACAGCGTTTTTTTTCTTGGCAAGGAAAATGGGGAAAATGGCTGTTGGTTGAATAACTAGCAGTAATTTATGTCATACTAGCCCTTTAATTTTCATAATAGGAATTTTTTTAGATGAATTAACTGAGTTTCCAGAATCATTGAATGACTTATCTGAGGTCACAGAGGTAGCAAAAGTAGATGTTTGAGAATTTGCAATTCTGAATCAGGTTTTCTGATTCCAGTCCCCGGTACTTTTTAAAGCATATATTAAGTTATTAAGGTGAGCTCTCATTTTGTTTGTTTCAGATGCTTGAAGTTTCTGGGAAGTCGACATCCAACCCTGGTGCTTCCCTTGGTGCCAGAGCTCCTGAGCACCCATCCGTTTTTTGACACAGCTGAACCAGACATGGATGATCCAGCCTGTATCCTCTGTGCTTAGGACAGACTCTGCTGATTTAGTGGGGGTGTTTTGGCATCTTTTTCTGCAATGTAGCTGGGGGTGGGGGTCCAAGTTTAATTTTTTTCATTTCTTTTAGTTAAGAGTATATCCTGAGGGAGCCTGGTAGTTATTATTCTTAGCTTTCATTCATGTTTTCACAGTAATTCACATTTGCTATTTACTACTGCTACTACTATAATAATAATAATAACAATTATTATTATTGTTCTTTATTTTTTTTTTTACCATTTCTTGAGCCCCTGCTATATTCCATACACCGTTTCATGCCTTATACATTTACTACTGATCTTCCAAATACCCCTGGGAGAAGGTATTATTCCCGGTTTACAGATGAGGAGACTGAGGGTTAGAGAGTCTAAATAACTCTCCAAGCAGCAAATGTGGGATTCAAAGACGTCTTTGTTTTTAAAACCTATGAGCTTTCCCCTTGTGTTACTCGGAGTTTAACTTTATCTGCAGCCTGAGGAGGGGATGTGTTGAGCTAGACTGCAGGATTGCTTTGCCTCTGATACAAGTTCAGTGGGTTTGTGATAACCAGGGAAAGCATATCCTGCAGTTGTTTTCCAGTAATGGGAATACATTTACATCGGTGCATCCACACTCTCTGAGGGTTCTTTTCTTTCTATAGCAGATTCTTGGTGAGGTTTGGGAGGTATTAATGGAGATAAAGATCAGCCAAGTAAGTGCTTTTGTAAGTTGACGGTGTGTTCTCTCTTAATTCTGTATGTTTATTTTCACAGTGTGTTTGGATACATTTTAAACAATCTGTTTAATTGATGTACTAACCATGCCTGACTTTGTGTTACCACTGAGAAAGGCACATCCCAGACCTTACCTGTAAATGTGTGATACTATAGCTGTTTGAAATTCAGCTCATTAGAGGGGCCTTGGGCTATGTGTTATTACAAATTACACATGATGTATTGAAGTGCTCTGAAATCTGAAGGCCCTTTTACACTGAAAAAAAAAACAGTAAACATTTTTGGAAACCTGTTATGTTAAGATATTTTTCTGCATAGTTGGAAGATTGTGTTGTTTAGGAAATATGTTTGTCTGTTAGTGAAAGAAATTGCCCCCAAATGTAGTTTAAACAAGTTATGGTATTTACTTTTCTTCAAGGTAAAAGAAATCGGGAGGCACACAGTCTAGTGCTGGTATAGCAGCTCTACATTATTCTTAGTGATCCTAGCTGCTTCTTTCTCTTCTGCCATTTTCAGTTGTCCAACATTGCTGTCAGAGCTCCAATAGTCAGGCCCAGGTTCTGAGCAGAAAGCTAGAGAATATTTGGAGTAAAATGAGTATTCTATTAGCAAAGAAGAATGGATATTGGGTAGGAAAATAGCAGGCACTTCTATAGGGATACATATGGAAGATTGGAAACTATGTTTATCTTTTAATTTCCAATTTTCTCTTTGTTATAAAATTAATATGAAAAGGAAAAAAATCCACACAGTTGAAAGAAGAAACTTCATACTTAATATTCGAAGTCCTACTAATCATAGTAATCGACCATTAGTATTTTGGTGTATTTCTTTTTTCCTTTTTTAAGCCTTGGGATTGTGTTTTTGCTGTTATTTTTTAACATAGTTTATCTCATCATCAAATATCTGATAATAAATAGCTGCCATCATATCCTCTATGTTAGAGCCTGCTTTTTGCACTTATGACAAAGTGCTTGTGATACAGAAGAATTTATACATTCTTCATAAATATGTTTTTCTTCTTTTTTAAGTTTATTTTTGAGAGAGTGCAAGTTGGGGAGGGGGAGAGAGAGAGAGAGAGAGAGAGAGAAAGAAAAAAGAAAAGAAAGAAAAGAAAAGAAAGAGAATGAGAATATGAATCCCAAGCAGGCTCTGGGCTGTTAGCGGGAGCCTGACATGGGTCTCAAACTCACAAACTGTGAGATCATGACCCGAACTGAAAGCAGGAGTCGAATGCTTCACCGACTGAGCCACCCAGGTATCCCCATAAGTACAATTTTTAATGATTGCATAATACTCCATCAAGTAGATGAAACACAGGTGTATAAGTCATTCTCCTGGTTTGGGACACTTAGTTTGTTCCTGATTATTTGCTATTATAAATGATTCTGTACTATATGATTATTTACTTAGAATACAATTTGAGATGTAGAATTACTCAACATTCAAAAGGCTCTTACTGTCTAGTGCCAAATTATTATCCAAAGGAATTGTGCCAGAATGTACCTTAGTAGGCCATGTACCAAAAGTTTCTATTTGTTAGTATTCTTAGCACCATCAGGCATTATTTTAAAAAACCTTTGGTAATTGGGGTGGTAATTGGGGTAACTTGGAGATGGGTAATGTATCTCGTTGTTTGAATTTGCATTTATTTGTTAGAAAATTGTCATTTAATTGGAGTTTTGGGGGTGGGAAGTTGGGACACTGGATTTTGGCCCAGCTCAACCTTTTATACCTCCAGGTCTCCTTAACCCACTCACGCATCAGACATTGCAGTTTTGGTTCTTATTTTTAATGCTGCTAAAACCTGTCCAACAATGCCAGCATTGTTCTCAGATCATACCTTCAGGCACTATGCCTACCTCCGAGACAGTCTTTCTCATCTTGTTCCTGCCTTAAGGGTATGTTGAAAACAGCTGTTGTCATTATTTTTGGTTTTTTGATTTTTGGTCCTTTGTGGTTGTCAAATAGCCAAAAGCAGACTGTATTTTCTCTGAAAACACGTTAGTTCATTCATTCTCTTTCTCTCTTGGGCTCTCTCCCACTGTTTTGTACTTTTGCTTCTATAACTTTTACTTTTTAAGAAGATTCATATTCTAAATGTCCCTGAGTTATTGGTTATGTTATGTTAGGCAAGAAACAGGCATCTGGAATAGCATATTTTGGATCAAGGATTAGATTGTGTAACATTTTAACCATTACATAAAGCCATAATTTTCAGCAAGTTTATTTTTTAATAATAAACCTTTGTTTTTTTTAAAACCTAGAGATACAGAAAGAAAAAATTTTTTTAATTAACGATAATAATAATAATGGCAAATACTTATTGAATGTTAACTGTGTGCAGGCACTTTTCTGAGCTCTTGATTTGTGTTAACTTATTCCTGCTTAGGTGACTCTAAATGACTTTATTTAGAATAATTATATGTACGTGGTTAAAAAATCTAAACTGTAAGTTACAAAATTGTAAGTGAAATCCTTTTTGCTCTCCCCCATCCCTTTCTTGGAGGGTAACTAGCAGTAAGAACAAGAATTATAATTACCATCATATATAAAAATTTATAATTACCATCATTTAAAGCATGCTATATAAATTTATTTTGGAATAAATCATTTCCCTATGAATTGGAAGATCGAATGAAGTTTAAAAATAAATGTGACAACAGACTGATTATTAGTTCCATTTCTATGGTTAGCCCATTTATTTCAGTTAGCAATAGAAAATAATACTATACCATTCTCTTTTCTTTCTCCTTGCTGCTTGTGGTTATATTGTATAGACTATATATATTGTATAGACTATATTCATTTTCTCTCTCTCCATTTCTCCCACTGAAGCTAAGGAATGAAAGAAAGGTTGTTTACACAATTACCTCACCTGTTGTTCCTTTCCTGTATTTGACTCATGTTTTTTTTCTCGTTTCTGTGTGTTACCAGAAGCTGAGCCACAGAATTTGATAGCACTATAACACCACTATGTTTGCTTAGTTACCAGGTAGAAAGCTAGTGTCATCGGCTGTTTCTGCCAATATCACACCTCATGAGGACCCTTCCCATCAGTTCCTGCAGCAAAGCCTTGAGAGGGTGTACAGTCTTCAGCACCTGGACCCTCAGGGAACCCAGGAGCTGCTGGAGCTCACCATCAGGTGAGATGTTTTTTTGACAGAGTTAATACTGTTGTTATGCTCAGCTCTTTTGCTTTCCAGTGTTGGCCTATACTCACACATGGTTTTATGATCTGTTTATATTTGCATTAGTTTGGAGTTTGAGCATATTTCAAAGAAAAACTCTTTGTGTTCATGACCAGATTGATGATAAGCGCAAAACTCGAAAGCATTAAAGAGAAGCTGTTTTTAATTTTTCTTTCCTTGCTAATATGCAAGGAATGCAAGTTATGATAGGTGACAGAAAATGTAAAGTAGCAGTGACTTAAACAAGAGGAAAGGTTAATTCTTTTTTGTAGGCAAGGCAGAGCTGAGATGGTTATCAGGGTCCTAGGTGCATTTTTTTCTCCATCTTCTAGATCAAGTGGTCTCTGTCTAAAGATCCAAACTCTGAACTATCCCCTCTGTACTCCAGGCTGCAGGAAAAAGGAAAGAGCAGGAGAAGGGCATCATTTCTAACCCCATAAATAAATAAATAAATAAATAAATAAATGTATGTATGTATGTATGTATGTATGTACATATGTATCTATAAGAATCTCAAGCAGGCTCCATGCTCAGTGCAGAGCCTGACACAGAGTTCGATCCCATGACCCTGGGATCATGACCTGAACCGAAATCAAGAGTCGGGCACTCAACTGAGCCACCCAGGCACCCCTCCTCACGTCCTTTTAAAGACACTTCCCCATGGCACAAAAACAGACACTGAGATCAATGGAACAGAATAGAGAACCCAGTAATGGACCTACAAGCGTATGACCAACTCATCTTTGACAAAGCAGGAAAGAATATCCAGTGGAATAAAGACAGTCTCTTCAGCAAGTGGTGCTGGGAAAACTGGACAGTGACATGCAGAAAAATGAACCTGGACCACTTTTTTTCTTTTTTTTTTTTTTTTTTTTTAATTTTTTTAATGCTTATTTTTGAGAGAGAGAGACAAAGTGTGAGTGGGGGTGGGGCACAGAGAGAGGGAGACACAGAATCTGAAGCAGGCCCCAGGCTCTGAGTTGTCAGAACAGAGCCTGACACGGGGCTCGAACCCATGAACTGTGAGATCATGACCTGAGCCGAAGTCGGATGCTAAACCAACTGAGCCACCTAGGCTCCCCATGGACTACTTTCTTATACCATACACAAAAATAAATGCAAAATGGATGAAAGACCTCAATGTGAGACAGGAAGCCATCAAAATCCTCGAGGAGAAAGCAGGCAAAAACCTCTTGACCTTGGCCGCAGCAACTCATTACGTCTCCAGAGGCAAGGGAAACAAAAGCAAAAATGAACTATTGGGACCTCATCAAAATAAAAAGCTTCTGCATAGCAAAGGAAACAATCAGCAAAACTAAAAGGCAACCGATGGAATGGGAGAAGATATTTGCAAACAACATATCCGATAAAATGTTAGTATCCAAAATCTATTAAGAACTTATCAAACTCAACACCCAAAAAATAAATAATCCAGTGAAGAAATGGGCAAAAGACACGAATAGACACTTTTCCAAAGAAGTCATCCAGATAGATGGCTAACAGACACATGAAAAAATGCTCAACATCACTCATCATCAGGGAAATACAGATCAACACCACAATGAGATACCACCTTACACCTGTCAGAATGGCTAACATTAACAACTCAGGCAACAACAGATGTTGGCGAGGATGCGGAGAAAGAGGATCTCTTTTGCGCTGCTGGTGGGAATGCAAACTGGTGCAGCCACTCTGAAAAACAGTATGGAGGTTCCTCAAAAAATTAAAAATAGAACTAACCTACCACCCAGAAATTGCACTACTAGGCATTTATCCAAGGGATACAGGTATGCTGTTTCAAAGGGACACATGCACCCCAATGTTTATAGCAGCACTATCCACAATAGCCAAAGTATGGAAAGAGCCCAAATGTCCATCGATGGATGAATGGCTAAAGAAGATGTGGTGTATATATATACAATGGAGTATTACTCAGCAATCAAAAAGAATGAAATCTTGCCATTTGCAACCACGTGGCTCGAACTAGAGGGTATTATGCTAAGTGAAATTAGTCATTCAGAGAAAGACAAATATGACTTCACTCGTGTGGAGACTTTAAGCCATAGAACAGATGCACGTTAAGAGAAGGGAAACAAAAGTAATATAAAAACAGGGAAGGGGATGAAATGTAAGAGACTCTTAAATACGGAGAACAAACAGAGGGTTACTGGAGGGGGTTTGGGAGGGCGGATGGGCTAAATGGGTAAGGGGCGTTAAGGAATCTACTCCTGAAATCATTGTTGCACTGTATAGTAACTAACTTGAATGTAAATTAAAAAAAAAAAAAAAAAAAAAGACACTTTCCCCAAATTGCATGTTCTGATTTTACTTGCATCCCACTGACCAGAAGTTAAGTCACATGGCCATAGAGCTTCTAGGGGCTAGGAAATGTAGTCTTTATTCTGGCTGATCAGTGCTTTGTTAACATTTGGTGGCTCTGATACTTAGGAAAAAGGGGAAGATACTGGGGAACAACCAGCAGACTCTGCCAAACCTTATTAGGATGTCCTGAATGATAGGAGAAGAATTGAAATCCATTTGCCTTTAGCAAAAGCAATATCCATCTGCTTTTGTAAATAAGGTTTGAAGGCAGAGTTGAATAGCACCATAGACACCGTATGGCCTACAAAGCCTAAAATATTTACTGTCTGACCCTTTACAGAAAGTTTGCTGACCCTGAAGTGATGCCTCTATCATATTTTGTTTTTCTCTTCTGCTCCCTTAACAGAGTGATTAGTTAAGGGCCACTATCTGAAGTTGTTGGCCCTGAGCCTAGGAAAATAAACTCTACTTTCTGACTCAGCCCCACATAAGTAAACATTTAGGTTTTGTTTTTGACAGTTTGTATCCTGTTGGCACTAAAGCAAGTACAGAATATATAAAAGCAAGCTTGTTCATCAGCTGCAGTGCTGGCTGTTAGGTGCTCAGTAAACACCTGTTGATCTGAGTTGCCTGCATGTTCTGGTGAGAGCCCTGCTGGGCTTCAGGCTGGTGGGACCACTGTTCTGGTGCTGTGGTTGGTCCTGGGCACTGTTTCTAACTTGAGTGCATTCTGAGGAGGGTGTCCAGGATGGTGAAACATCCAGAAAGGAAAGCAGATGGTATAGTAGTTATTGATGACCTACTCTGTTTTACAAATATTACTGCAGTTAGATATTGTTACCATTTCACAGAGAAGAAATGGGAATGTGGGGAGGTGAAGCAATTTGCGAGGAATAGCAAAACTGAGGTTTGAATCTAGTTTTGTTTGACTTTAAAGTTGATGCTTTGTGGGGTGCCTGGGTGTCTCATTTGGTTAAGCATCCAACTTCAGCTCAGGTCATGATCTTGCTGTCTAGGTGTTTGTGCCCTGCATTGGGTTCTTTGCTTACAGCTCAGAACCTGAATCCTGCTTCAGATTCTGTGTCTCCCTCTCTCTCTCTGCCCCTCCTTCACTCGCTCTTTCTCAATATTAAGGGGCACTTAGGTGGCTGATTCGGTTAAGTGTTTGATTTCGGCTCAGATCATGATCTTGCGGTTCATGGATTTGAGCCCCACATCGTGCTCTGTGCTGACAGCTCAGAGCCTGGAGCCTGCTTTGGATTCTGTGTCTCCCTCTCTCTTTGCCCCTGCTCTGCTTGTGCTCTGTCTCTTTCACTCTCAAAAATATTAAAAAAAAATTTTTTTTTAAATTAAAGAACAAAAAAACCACATAAATATTGATTTTTTGTGATGCGCAGCAGGCATATCTAACAGGCGATTCCTGTTACATCAGATGACCCTTGGGGTTCTGCAGAACTTACATTTTTGGTAGTTGTTGCAAAGTGAAATGTCAGAGTTTCATACAGAAGTTTCTCTGATTAGGACTCTGATCACTTAGTTGTTAGTATTAGTTTGAAACAAACTTCACCATCATACACACCCCATTCCCTTTGTTGTAATCCAGGAAGCACCCATTTAATCTAACTGAATCTCATCGATAGAATGTGTACTATAGTTTAGTTAGGGCCCTGGGAAATAATTTGTTTGTTCCTTGAATTTGACATAACTGTTTTGTCTTCATCATTGTACCTTGGGTATTGTATAGGAGCTCGGTAAATATTTGTTGAAAACTGTAGTTGTGATCACTTAACAAGGAATGAAGACTTTTTTTCTTTTTTGAAGCTTATTTATTTTTGAGATAAGAGAGAGAGTAGGGAAGGGGCAGAGAGAGAAGGAGACAGAGAATCCCAAGCAGGCTTTGCAACATCAGCACTGAACCTGACACAGGGCTTGAGCCCACAAACCGTGAGGTCATGACCTGAGCCGAAACCAAGAGTTGGAGGCTTAACCAACTGAGCCACCCAGGTGCCCCAGAAATGAAGACTTCTAATATTGTTATAGATGGTATTTCCTTCTGGCCATTTCTCATCTCCAGATTTATGGATTTGTTGTTTGGTAAGGCTTTGCTGTCCTTGATCATAACAAGAGGTATATTGTCTGTCAAGCGCCTGCTATATACCCACTTTTTTAAGTGCCTTATGAATTGAATTTGAAAACAATTTTATGAGAAGTACCCCATTTTTTAGAAGTACCCCATTTTTAAAATGAGTGAGGGAGCTGGGGGTTCATTCACTTGTTACACTGTTTTTGAGTATCCATGATATGCTAAGCAGAAGGGGTACAGTAGTAAACAAAATAGTTTCTGCTGTAAGAGATCTTATAGCCTGGTTGGGGAAATAGCTAGGTAAATAAGAAATGCAATATTGTGTTTTCCATGCTGCATTATGGGGAGTACAGGGTTCTCCAGGATAACGGAAGGGAGGCACCTAACCCTTCCCTGGATGGCTAAGCAGTTACCTGAAGAATGAATAGAAGTTCATCAAGTGAAGAAGGGAGAAGACTCTCCAGGACGGAGAAGATAGCAAAGTCTTGGACTAGAACATAGGTCTTTCCAGCCCTTCCATCTGGTCACACTGCTCTGTTTCTGGTTAACAGTTTGTAGGACACAAATGCACCTAGGATAATGAGATTTAAAATCCAAAGGAATTGATTGAAGCCTTACTTTTTATCATTTCCTAGGCTCATGATCTTGGGCCTCAACACCCTCATCTGTAATTTGAGGGTTGTATGTACCTGCTCATAGGACTGTTGTCAAGATTATTATCATGATCTATGCAAGGTATTTTGAGAATAGCAGTTACATAGATAATAGCCATTTATGAAATGTTTTAAAATTTAAATTGTGGCTCTTCTGACAGAGTAGACAAGCTCTTGACATTTTGTAAGTAAATCCAGTCCAAACTTTATAAATGCTACTTAGTGCCAACATGTGGACTAAGGATTGCTGAAGTATGTGTTCCTGGGAGGGGCACTTTTGCCCTCTCAAATCACATTTGTAGAAATATGAGTTAATATGCATCTAGTTTTAAATCCATTTAGGTGTCATCTGTGTTTGATGCAGTTCATAAATAAATGAAAAGACTGTAGTGTGCCTGGGTGGCTTAGTTGCTTAAACATCTGACTTAGGCTCACATCATGATCTCGTGGTTTGTGAGTTCAAGCCTCACATCAGGCTGTCTGCTGTCAGCACAGAGCCTGCATCAGATACTCTGTTCCCCCCCTCTCTGCCCCTTCTCTGCTTTCTTTCTCTCTCTCAAAAATAAACATTAAAACATACTTTAATATTAAATAAATAAATGAAATATGATATGGTTTATTAAAAAAAAAAAGATTTGTGGAGTTCAGACAGACCTGAGTTCAAGGCCTGTTTTTGCTACTCATTAGTCTTGTAACCTTGGGCAAACTACTTAAACTCTGATCTTCCCTTTCATTCTCAGTGAAATAGGATTAATTACAATTTGCAGTGTCAGGATTAAATAGGCTCAAGCAAGGAAACACCTAGCACACCTAGTATAGTGCACATAGATGGTGCTCTTTGTACCTGTCTCATTAAAGAGTTTATAGTTTCCTGATGGATGTTTAAAATTAGGCTTCCTGAGGATTGTGGGCATAGATAGGCACAGAGAGGAAGCAGTAGGATAAGGGCATTTTGTCCAGGGTTAGCACGTTTCTTATTTTGCTTGTACAGTAGTTCAGATTTCCTGTGGCTGGTTGGGTTACATCTTGTTCTGTGCAACTGAGAACAATTGTGGCAGTGTAGGTGCTGTAGAATAGCTTAACACCGGATAGCCGTCAGCTAATGTATAGTCAGCTGGTCAGTGTTCACTATAATTGTTAACAGAAAGGCAGAATCTTCCTGGAGAGGAAACGTTTCAGAAATACAGCGATTCAGGGCTGTCTTCGCAAGAGAGACATCAGAGATGTGAAAAGAGAGGGATCAGCTGGCCACCAAAGTAGCATTGCACAGGTGTGGTTAGCTAGTACAGGGCCTTGCCTTTTACTGTGCTGGATTCTGACAACAGCACACTTCAGGAACCGCTCCAGCCACCAAAACTCACAAGAGATGGATCTATAAGGCACTGGTCCTAATTTTTTCAGTCACTTTGGGAAGAACTCATTCTGTGTCCTTTTCTGGGGCATCTCCTTCCTGATATCAAGGTCCGTAGGTGGCAGCATTAGCTATTAAAAAGTTGCATGAGGGGCACCTGGGTGGCTCAGTTGGTTAAGCATCTGACTTCTGCTCACATCATGATCTCGCAGTTGGTGAGTTCCAGACCTGCATCAGGCTCTCTGCTGTCAGTACAGAGCCCACTTCTGATCCTCTGTCTCCCTCTCTCTTTGCCCCTCCCCTTTTCTTTTTCTGAAAAATAAATAAACATTAAAATAAATAAACTTTTTTTTTTTTAAGTTGCATGAGATTAGAGGGATGGGTTTACTCCAGTGGACAGTTTTGTACAGGCTATTGTGAAACTTTAGATGATGAACTTTATATTGTGAAACTTTATGCCACTCCACTTTCCTTGTGACCCAGATCTTCAGGTTTTCACAGCTGTCATTTCTATATGAAATTTTGATTTTGCCATTAAAAAACAAGACCACTTTCCATGAATGCTTTCTGAGGTGGATTATTAGGTTACACAAACACACACACTTCTCCCCCCCACCAAAAAAGAAAAAAGAAAAACAATGTGTTGTGTTTTTTTTGGTAGATGTATAGTGTTTCCCCAGAAGAATTAAAGAAAAAATTTTTTAATGTTTATTTTTGAGAGAGAGAGAGACAGAGCATGAGTTGGGGAGGAGCAGAGAGAGAGGGAGACACAGAGTCAGAAGCAGGCTCCAGGCTCTGAGCTGTGAGCACCGAGCCAGCCCAACACGGGGCCCCGAACTCACGAACCGTGAGATCATGACCTGAGCTGAAGTTGGATGCTCAACCAACTGAGCCGCCCAGGCACCCCTATGTATCCCCAGAAGAATTTAAAAAAACTGGCAATGCTGGGTGCCTGTGAGAAGGGTGTACTGCTTAACGGTACAATGGGATAGGAAGGTGGACTAACTTAACTGCATATCCTATAGTATCTTTTGAATTCTATACTTCATTGGTTAATTCTATAGCTTGGTATGTATTGTCTATTCAACAGATTAAAAATTTGAAATCCATAATTCCAGTCCCCACACAATTTTATCTGTGTGTGCCACTCTCTGTTTTCTTGTCCACGGGCAGCTCTGTTTTATATTTTTGCAATCATTTTGTCTGTACCTGTATCCAGCTAGGATATGTTTAGTTTCAGGTATCTGACAACCTCATCTCAAACTAGCTTACAGTGGCTTTTTATTTCTTCATACAAATAGAAAATCAGAGGCAGTTCTAAGTATGGTATGGTCAAGTAGTTCATTTACATCATTGAAGATCCAGTTCTTTTGTCTCTCTGGATTTTTCTTATCCTCAGCATTTGCTTTATCCCAAGGCTTTTTTCTTTTAGAGTTACAGTATGGCTGCCAGGCAGTCAGGACTGTAAGTGCTCTTGTTCAGTCTAGCGCATGTTAGAGGTAGAGACAGAAAGACAGAGACACTCTCAGACCTGCTCCAAGCATGGAATATACATCCTTGCATTAGGACTGACAAGGCCAACTTAAGTCATGTAACCAGGGAGATGACATATACTAATTGGCTTAGTTCAATCAGAATCTACCTGGAACTGGGTTTGAGGACACCTTCCCTTGAACAAAATCAGAGTTCAGTTAGTGAGGAAGAAGTACAGAATGGCTAAATGGGTAAGGAGCCAACAAAGCCTACTACAGTATCTTAAAAAAAATTTTTTTTTCCTGATGATAACAAAAAATACTTGTCTATTGTATGGAAAATAAAGCACAGTTGGGAGAAGGCACTAAAAAGCACCTAATACCTCTATCCAGAAAACCACTTTGCTATACTTTTCTTCTACACATAGTTTTTACATAGTTGAGATCATACACCTTACTACCATTTTATATTTTAATGTCTGTAGAATATTCCACTATAATAGTCTGTGTGTACAAGAGTGAATGTTGTGGGGTATAAAGCAATTCATTTGTTTTTAAGCAATTTTTTAAATTTAAATTTTAGTTAACATACTGTGCAATATTGGTTTCAGGAGTAGAATTTCATGATTCATCACTTACATACAACACCCAGCGCATATTTCTGTTGGATATTCCCCGTAGAATTATTTCTCAGCATAAAGCTACTGATCAAAATATTTGACCATGTGTATGACTTTTATAATGTAGTGCAGTGTTACTTTCTAAAAGAATTGTATTTGCTTAAACTGCTACCAAAGCATGAGTGAACCAATTTCATTATAATCACTCCAGCATTGGGTTCTGTCATTGTGGGGCACCTGGTTGGCTCAGTCAGTAGAGTGCACAATTCTTGATTTTGGGGTTTTGAGTTTGAGCCCCACAAAGAGTGTAAAGATTACTTAAAAAAATAAAGTCTTTGAAAAAGAATTTGTGACCAATTTATTTACTAGGTATAAAATGGTAAAATGCTTTTGATGTGATCTTTATATTGATATCATTATCCCTATCCAATGTGTGGCTTGGGTTTTATTTACCATAGGGATCTGCAGAGACTTGGAGAACTTCAGTCTGAATTAGCAGGAGTTGCTGACTTCTCTGCTACCTATCTTCGGTGTCAACTTCTTCTCATCAAGGTGGGCTTGAATCCATTGTTTGTGACTGTGCTTATAATGTGCATAAAGTGTATAAGAATGCACTTGAATGGATTCAGCAGTTCTTTTAGGCCATTAATGTACAGTCTTATGTAGCTGCTTAGCAGTGGAGAAATTATTTACTTGGCAGTGTAATTATATTTGTCTCTAAAGAATTGTTGTGTGGGAATTTAAATTTTTTTAATTTGGAAGTATTCTTTTATCATTATATAATTAGAGTAGATTGGATAACCATTTTCATTAGAATCATATGGATTTTAAATTGGTTTTTATAATTTGATTAGCATAGAACTTTTATATTATTTTCTTAAAATGCCAGTTTTACTTTGTCGAAGTCTTATTAGTCAAAGGTTGATTTCATTGCTTTTAAAATGGCCACCTTGCTGGCATTCTATATTAGGTGGTCAGATTTCATATATATACACACAAAGTTGGTAACCAAGAAGCTGTTTCAGTTTGCTGAGTTGAAAATGTGTTCAATTAGTTCACTAGCTTTCAGCTTCTGCAGTAGAGTTCTCTAAATTTAGGTTTAGGATTTAGGGGATCCCTCTTGCTTTATGTGCCTTTATCTTGGCTTTAGTTCCAAGCGTCTTTAGTTACTTATTCTTTAGAGTGATTATTATATTTTTTTAAGTTTTTTTCTTTTTTTTAAGTTTATTTACTTTGAGAGAGAGGGAGCATGAATGCAGGAGGGACAGAGAGAATCCCAAGCAGGCTTTGCACTGGAAGCAAGAGCCCGATGCGGGGCTCCAACTCACGAATGTGAGATCATGACCTGAATAGAAATTAAGAGTTGGAGACTTGACCGACTGAGCCACCTAGGTGCCCCTGAAGTAATTATGATATTTGACTAAAGTCAGAGTAAATGGAGTAGTTAGAAATTATTTCTCACTTTAAGATACGTGAGCGGGGCGCCTGGGTGGCGCAGTCGGTTAAGCGTCCGACTTCAGGCAGGTCACGATCTCGCAGTCCGGGAGTTCGAGCCCCGCGTCAGGCTCTGGGCTGATGGCTCAGAGCCTGGAGCCTGTTTCCGATTCTGTGTCTCCCTCTCTCTCTGCCCCTCCCCCGTTCATGCTCTGTCTCTCTCTGTCCCAAAAATAAATAAACGTTGAAAAAAAAATTAAAAAAAAAAAAAGATACGTGAGCTTAGGGCTTTGCAGGTGTGTGTATATATGTGGAGGTGGGTGTGTATACTGAAATGGGTTGGGATTTAAACAGCTCTTGTTTGGCTAGATAGATTCTTTCAAATGTGTATGATGTGTATACCTGTGTAACCACCACCAGTCAAGATGTAGAGCATTTCCATTATCCCCAAAAGTTCCTCTGTGCCATTTCGCAAAGTTTTTTGTCTTTTCCAAACCTCTGTGTAACAGGGCTAATGATAATTCTACCTAGGTAAGGACTGGTAACAAGCAAGGTGTGTAAGAGCCCTGTGCTTAGTGTTTGACACATAGTGAATGCCATGTCATTGTTGGTCTTCCTTCTTTCTTGGCTTCTTATCTCTATAAGGAATACAAGCAGGTCTTTAAAAAGAATCCGGTTTTCTACAGTAGAAAAAGAGAAGAAAATATTCCTACGAAGAACATAGAACTATGTTGTTCACTCAGTGTCATGGAGTGTCAGGGTAGGTAAGGGGAAAAGGCTTAGAACCAAAGACAGGCAAATGTTTGATAACAGGGTAAAAGCGAAGTAAATTCTGGCACAACTACTCAACAGTATATTCTGTAGCCAGTAATGATCTTTATGAAGAATTATACACCATGACAAAATACAGTTGTTATGTACCAAAAAAGCATACAAAATTATTTCTGCTTTGAGACTACAGCTATATAAGAAGCATACATATAAGAAATGACTCGAAATGAATTTTCAAAAACAAGGGTAGTATGATTTGGGTGATTTAAAAATTTCTGTATCTATAATTTAGACCTGCTACTGTCTTAACTGTATCCTCACCAGGTACATGTGACTATTGATTACTTGAAACGTTAGTTCAAATTGAGATGTGCTATAAATGCTAAATACACGCTGATTTCCTAGAGTTGGTATGAAAAAAGAATGTAAACTATTAATTTTTTAAAATACTGACTTTTTAGTGAAATTATAATAAATACGCTAGGTTAAATAAACTATACTATTAAAATTAATTTTACCTCTTTTTACTTATAAAAATGTGGCCCCTAGAAAACATAAAATTATGGGGGCGCCTGGGTGGCGCAGTCGGTTAAGTGTCCGACTTCAGCCAGGTCACAATCTCGCGGTCCGTGAGTTCGAGCCCCGCGTCAGGCTCTGGGCTGATGGCTTGGAGCCTGGAGCCTGTTTCCGATTCTGTGTCTCCCTCTCTCTCTGCCCCTCCCCCGTTCATGCTCTGTCTCTCTCTGTCCCAAAAATAAATAAAAAACGTTGAAAAAAAAATTATGTATATGGTTTATGTTACGCTTCTATTAGGAAATTGTTACTTTAGGTTTTCTGTAAAGCCATTAAATTATGTCTGTAATGAGGAAGGACTGAAAATAAGGGACTACAGCAGAGATTTATAAGAGTTGAGAGATGGGGCCGTTCAGATGAGAGGAGAGAGATGGAAGGTAAAATTGTGGCTCTTAGTGCTCGTTTTGAACACAGATGGAGAGAGAGGGAGGAATCTAGGAAAGCCTGTTGATTTCTGGGTTGGGTATGTCAGTAAGGTGATAGGCTGTTCAAAGGATAGTGAACATGGGGCAAAATAAAAGCCCCATGGAAGGAGCTTGGAAGGAAGCTCAAGGAAGAAGGGTCGAGGCAGCCTAGGTAGTCTAGTGGCTCTGGGAACAAGGAAGGATGAGAACCCTGGAAGCTGGCTTGCTTGCACATTTTGGTGAGACCTCGATGGCTCCTGCCCTTTGCTTGCAAGCACTGATCTGATCTGGATGTAGGGCCTTTGGGACAGGAATTGGATTGAATGGGGAGGAGCTCAAACCTTTGGTTTCCTCTTTCTTTATAGTAGGCAGGGCTTATTAGCTTAAAAGAATAAGATTGAGAGGAAGTCCTAATGCGGTAGATTTCCAAAGCAAAACAAACACATAAGCCTCAAATGACATGCCAGTCTTTTTGATCTCTTTGTTCATTTCTCTCCTGATTTGTCTGTGTAGGCCTTGCAAGAAAAGCTTTGGAATGTGGCTGCCCCATTGTATTTGAAGCAGAGTGATTTGGCCTCAGCAGCAGCAAAACAGGTAAACGTATCGGGACCTTCTCAAATGGATCTCTATCTAGGAATTGTCTCGTCTAAGTTGGAGTCAGAGGCTTTCATATGGCTCCACGCCTCTGTTGTGGCCTCCCCAGTTCCAGCCTGTGACAGAAGTTAGTGATATGAGAAGCAGCATAATTAGGGGACACAGCACTGGCTTGCTTGCTTCCTTCTTCCCTCCCTCCCTTCCTCCCTTCTTTCCTCCCTTCCTCCCTTTGTTCCATCCCTCTGTCCTAGGGCAGGGGGAAGAGAAAGGGAGACAGAAAATCCCAAGCAGGCTCCGCAGTGTCAGCACAGAGCCTGATTCAGGGCTCAGTCTCACGAACTGTGAGATCGTGACCTGAGCCAAGATCAAACCGGATGCTTAACTGACTGAGCCAGCCAGGTACCCTTTAACTGGATGATTTCTAAGATGCTTTATTGTTCTAAAAATATATTATTATCAGTTTGTATTTTAGATAGACTAGAATCCAATAAATACTGTCATAAATCGTTCATCTGAAAGTATAGCTGAACTCATTTTGAGGTTGTTTATATTTTTAGCCTGTACCATCTCTTGAATGTTAAAAGGTCCTTATGTTATCCTCAGTTCATTAAGTAGCTTTTAATTATATTTGCCTTGAATTTATTTCTGTGTAGCTTTGAGCAGTTTCCCTTCATTCTTAGGTATTGGGATTTAGTGAACTCTTCTCTGGGTCATGTCTTCCAGATTGGGAGTCGGTATATGATCGAATCATTATGACCCAGTAGCAAGCTAAAGATGGTGACTGTGATTGTTAAAGTACAGTTCACTAAGTAATTTCAGGTCTATTTTAATTAATTATCACAGTAATCCCATTAGGTAAGAATAAATATTAAGTCCATTTTATAGATTGAACAGTTAAGGATCAGCAGGTTAAATTCATAGCGCTATAGGTAGTAGAATTAGGGAATTGAGCCCATAGCTCCTGTTACCCACAGTGTTTTGTTTCCCTTGTTCTACTTGATCTTTCATCTGACCTAGATTCCTCCTCAGATCTGCTCTGTGGCTTATTGTAGGGGAATAAAGCCTAATGACTAGTACTCCAGAATGGCAAGGATGGGACCAGGGAGCAGTAATCTGAGAGGAGGAGGGGAAAGGAATCCTCATTACTAGGTTCTAGATACTGTACTAAGTGCTTTCCATGCTCCATTTTATCCTTTAAATTTTATGACTTTGGGGCTGTTTCTTCCCTGTTTACAGATAATGAAACTGAGGCACTATGTAATTAACTTGTCTTACTGCCAGTTGTGGGAGAGTCTGGAGTCCTTTCTCTGACCCCAAAGCCCTCAAAGGAAGACAAGCACAGATTCGGGAGAGAAGTATCATTGGATGAGAGTAGCTGATTTGGATAGAAGAGAGCAAGAGCTTAATGCACTGGGCTTGATCTGAGGTCATAGATATTGTTTTCTGCACTTGTTCTCTCTCCAGACTCCCTTCAACAGACCAGGCCCATGGAACAGTCTGTCTGGATGACTAATACGTGGTTAATGGTTCCTGATGCTAAATCCTTGAGGACTTTTCCTGGGGTTGGGTGTCCATACACAGTGTTTATTCATTTGTACCCACAGTTTAAGGGTAACAAACAGTGCTTTACAGTTTTATCAGTGATTAAACTTTTAATATCTTCACGTCATCAACTAAGATGACTTTGTTACCAGATGAAAGTCTTTTTTTTTTTTTAATTTTATTTATTTTTGAGAGAGAGAGAGCAAGTGAGCAGGGGGGTTGGGGGCGGGCAGAGAGAGAGAGGAAGACAGAGAGTCTAAAGCAGGCTTTAGGCTCTGAGTTGTCAGCACAGAGCCTGACAGAGAGCTCCAACTCAGGAGCCTTGAGATCATGACTTGAGCCAAAGTCAGATGCTTAACCGACTGAGCCACGCAGCCACCCCAAAAGTCTTTTTTTTTTTCAAGTATTATCTTTATTTGAGAGAGAAATAGCAAACAGGAGAGGGACACAGGGAGACAGAATCCCAGGCAGGCTCCACACTGCCAGCACAGAGCCCTCTGTGGGGCTCGAACTCACAAACCATGAGATCATGACCTGAGCTGAAGTCAAAGCATCGGATGCTTAACTGACTGACCCACCCAGGTGCCCCCCCGAAAATCTTTTTTTTAACTAACAAAACAACTTACTCTCTTTTTGTAAGATATACTAGAGTAATTTCTCACAACACATATTAATTTTTATCAAATTATCCCAATTTCTCTCACCATAGGCACTTAAATATCTCAGTTCAGTACTAAAACTCAGTTCAGGGGTGCCTGGGTAGCTCAGTTGGTTAAGCTTCTGACTTTTAATCTCAGGTCGAGTCTCAGTCTCAGGGTCGTGAGTTTGAGCCCTGCATTGGTCTCCATGTTAGGCATGGAGCCTACTTAAAAACAAACTCTGTTCAGAATTGCACCTAGAATTCTCTGTTGCTCTCAAGACCATTATGATACTTTTACTGATTGTTAATTACCTTTCCTTATAGATCATGGAAGAGACCTACAAAATGGAGTTCATGTACAGTGGTGTGGAGAACAAACAGGTGGTGATTATCCATCACATGAGGCTGCAGGCCAAAGCCTTGCAACTTATAGTAACAGCACGGACTACTCGAGGGTAAGATGTGTGGCTGGCTAAAAGTGAGGCACAGTCCTTTCAAAGACGCTTCCAAATGCATTCAGAGATCTCACCAAAGTTAATGAGAAGTGAAAAGATACTTAGGAAAGATTAGCTAAGAGGTATACAAACTCTTCATTTTCTCAGACATTCCAAGTTCTATCTTTGGAACAAATTAAGTCTCTGGAAAACCCCTCCAGTGGCTCTCTGTTGCCTACAGCACAACATAAGACTTCAGTAGACAACAATGACATTCTTTTTGGTCCTTGCTAGATTTCTTTAAGAATTTAGTGCCAGGAACCATTTTTTCTCTTCTGAAGGGACTAGTAAGCTCTCCGAGGCAGTAAAGACAAATTAAGAGAATGTGCAGTGTAGTGAGACTACCTTGTTCAAACCCAGACCTCTCCACTTCCTAGTTGTTTGATTATGAATGGGTTTTTTTAAGCCTCTCTGTGCCTTGTTTCCCTGTCTGTAAAAAGAGAATGATGACAGCATCTGTCTCATGGGGTTTTTATGAAGAATAAATGGGATAATACATGTAGAAGCACTTAACATGGTACTTGGTACATAGTAAGAGCTCACTATCGGACTTTCTAATAGAATTGTCATATTTCATTGGTTCTAAAATGCACATTTAAAATTTTAACTTCTCTGAAATTTTGATTTTATACTTTTTTAATTTTGATTTTGCCATATTTTGATTGAAAGTGTTTTTATTGTCCGTTTCTTATTTCATAAAATAAAGGTGCATCTTAAGAATGATGCATTGTAGATTTGATACAATGCAGTAACTTGTTCCCAGGTGGAGGACACATGTGATGCTTAGTCAAGTGATTGTGTCCGTCTAAATGTGGCATAGAGAAGGAAATAGGAGTGTTTTTAAGCACTGAAAAATACCGAGGCAGAAAGAACATTCTGAATGTTATTTGATTTCTTCACTTATTTTGATCTAGTGACCTGATAAAATCTGGTAGTGATTTAATCTTAGAGATAGCCATACATCCATTTAACAAATGTTTAATCCCTACTATTTGCCAGTCACAGCTGAGCAAAGACAGGTGCTTGTGTTGGCATCTACACTTTTTTATTTAAAGAAAATAGATATATTCTTCAGTTTATGTATAATTACTAAAAAAAAAAATTTTTTAATTTAAATATTGCAGATTAAGTGAAGGTTCCCTGGTAATCTACCCCTTCTAAAACAACTGTCAACAGACTCTTCCCAAGCCAGATAAACACATCTACATTATAAATGTGTGCGTATTAATATAAATGGAATAATGATATACTTTGTGTTCTGCCTCCTTTAAATTTCATCCAACAGTATTTCTTTTTTTTTTTTAACATATAATTTATTGTCGAGTTAGCTAACATAGGTTGCATACAGTGTGCTCTTGTTTCTGGGGTAGATTCCTGTGATTCATTGCTTACATATAACACCCAGTGCTCACCCCAACAAGTGCCCATCACTCATTTCCCACTGCCCCCCCACCATCAACCCTCAGCTTGTTCTCTGCACTTGAGTCTCTTATGGTTTGCCTCACTGTCTGTCTGAAACTGTTTTTGCCCCAACAGTATTTCATTTTTCCATGTCCTTATACAAAGACTCTAATATATTTGGTCTTTACTTGTACTGTAGTAATTTATATTTTCCATTTGTGTGCATTCCTGCTTCTTTTCTTTCCCTTCTTTTCTTTTCTTTTCTTTTCTTTTCTTTTCTTTTCTTTTCTTCTTTCTTTTCTTTTCTTTTCTTTTCTTCTTTCTTTTCTTTCTTTCTTTCTTTCTTTCTTTCTTTCTTTCTTTCTTTCTTTCTTTGCTTTTGCTGGATTGGTTGTTTTCTTTATATCTTTGTTTCATGCAAGGGTTTGAAAGTTCTGATCCTACTTCTCTTGTATGTGCTGCTGAAGCGAGCATGAGTTCTGATCCTACTTCTAACCTTTTCAAGTGAGAGGCAGTACAAGATAGGGGTTCTTTGTTGCTTAGACTCAGATCTTGATTCCCACCATTTGGAAACTTAGTAACCTTGGACAAGTTACTGAATATTTCTGTGCCTCATTTCGATCCCTGTAAGTTAAACTAGGATAATAATAGTATCTGCCTCGCCCTCATAAGGATATTGCAAGGATTATCAAATTATTATATGTAAAGCTCTTAAAATACTTGCCTGACTCATTCAGACTAAACACTTGATAAATGTTAGCTTATATTAGTTGTAGAAATAGTATTTTTACTTATTTTTACTTACATTTTTAATAAACATATTCAACTTATCAGCACAAAAAATTAAATAGACTTTTTAATCACCTTTATCACAGTCACCTCAGATCAAGATGAAAGTTCTAATGTGTTTTTATTTCATTGTCTCATACTGTTAAATAGTTCGGAATTAAGTTTCAGCTTATTATGTTTTTATAATGTATTTAAGAATCCTTTCTTAAAGTATGCATTAATCTTTATAAGTACTTTTTCAAAATGAGTTAGCTCTAACTTGCTCACTCATTTGTGTGTGTGTGTGTGTGCCACAGTTGCTTTTTAAAATTCCTTGTCCTTTTTTAAAAAAAATTTTCTGTTTATTAATTTTTGAGAGAGCGAGAAAGCGAGCACGAGTGGGGGAGGGGGAGGGAGGGGGTGAGGGAGACACAGAATCCTAGGCATGCTTCAGGCTCCGAGCTGTCAGCGTAGAGCACAGTGTGGGGCTTGACCTCATGAACCACAAGATCGTGACCTGAGCTGGTCAGATGTTTAACTGACTGAGCCACCCAGGCACCCTTCAAATTCCTTGTTCTAATTCACTATTTGACAGGAGTGCATTCTCTAGTAATTGTTTTTCTGAATAAGTATGTAAGTGGTACAGTCATTGAGACCCTGCATGTCCGAAACTGCCTCTCTTTTGCTCTTATGCATAATTGGAATTCTTTCAGAACTCTGTAAATGTTGCTGAGTTACTGTTTAGTATTTAATGTTACAGTTAGGATATCCGATGTCAGTCTGGTTCTCTTTCCTTTGTTTCCTTATTTTTCTTGGTTCTTTTTTTTCCTCTCTGTTTAGAATTCAGAAATTCTACCAGGATGTGTGTAGATACGTGTTTTCTTTCAATGCTTTTAACTGACCTTCAGTGGGACTTTGAAGTATAAACTCTGCTTTTAGCTCAGGGATCTTTTCCCAGCCATTATTTCTTTAATTACTACTACTTCATCCACTCCAGTCTGTCATACTGGATGTTGTGTCTTCTGGATCTATTTTCCCGTATATCTTTTTTCTCATAATTTCCATGTCTTAGCTTTTCTACTGTGTATTCTGTGTAAATTCCTCAATGTGCTCCTTTTTTTTTAACTTTTTTTTTTAATCTTTTTTATTTTTGAGAGAGACAGAAAGACAGAATGCAAGCAGGGGAGTAACAGAGGGAGAGGGAGACACAGAATCCTAAGCAGGCTCCAGGCTCTGGACTGTCAGCACAGAGCCCGACGCGGGGCTCGAACTCACAAACCGCGAGATCATGACCTGAAACGAAGTCGGACGCCCAACCGACTGAGCCACTCAGGCACCCCTCAATATGCTCTTTTAAGTTATGACTTCAGTTTTCATCATTTTTCAATACAGTATTCCTTACTTTTGAGTTGATTTCATTATTACTGTTCATTTACCAGTATGCTTTCTTCAGTGTGTCCTTTTCATAGCCGTTTCTCTTGCTTTATCAGTGCAGTATCCTTTCAGATCTCCTCTTTAATCTCACTGAGGTTATTTATTATAATTAAAAAAAAAGCTTTTCTGAGCTTTCTTGCCTTGACTTTCTCTCACTGAGGTCTGCTTGGTCTCCTTTACAGCCCTGATCATAGCATCTAATGATTTTCCATTGTCTTTGCATACTTATAAATGGAAGTAGATCAGTGTTTGGTTTCCCAGTGGACTTTACTTTTCCTCTGCTTTCCTTCCTTACCCCGAGAAAAAAGTGGAGGTTCTTAGTGATAAAGGCCTACTTCATATAGCATGTAGGTGAGGCTTCTTGGTCTGTTTTGGGGTTTGGAGGTAGTTCCCAAATCTATTTTATGTTTTATTATTGGGAAGTTCTACAAGATGACTCTATATAGGCAGACCCCACATTGATACTGCTTGGCTGAATTGTTTTCTTTTTACCCCCTCCTGAGGTCTCCTTTCCAGCCCTCTTACTCCTGGGGATCTTTAGTGGGTGAACCTCACTATCAGATTGCAGTTCCATTTTCTGGTAGTTTATCAGAGTTAAGAAAGTTTCAAGTGCTGCCTGTTTTTTAGGAAAAGAATTCAAATGCATGTTGTTTGTAGAGTAAGTTTCCATTTGTCATTTCTCATTTATTTGTTCATTCAACAGATATTTATTGAATAGTTGCTTGTGCCAGAAAATATATATCAAAATAATTAATATAAAAGTCCCTGCTCTCATGGAGCTTACATTTTAGTAGAAAGACTAAACTAGGTTATTAAGAACCTTGACACCCTTTTCTTGCATGTTTTTACATAAGGAGAGCGTATTTGTCTGTTTTTCCTCACTGGAATTTTACTCCTCTAATGAATACAATATTAATGAAAATAAATACAAAGTTTCATTTGGAAATTACAAGAAATAAAAAGAAAATGAGTGGCTGTGAAGCCAGAGAAGCCAAGTGAGGAAAGAACATAGTCCTGTCTATGGGCAAAGTAGTAACAACACTTTTCCCCTTCTGCATGAGAATTTGACCTTTGGTTAACTTTCTAGGTATATTCCCTGGAAACCTGGTATATCAACTGTATTTACTAGGTAACACTGTGATCATAAAAATTGTCACTGAGAAAACTGCATATAGACCAGAAGGGACTATTAGTAAACTGTAATTGCCTGATGCAGACACCATAGCTTTGGGTTCTACTGAGTGCAGTGATTCTTTTAACTGGGCACATCCCTTGTGGGGACCCTGGAGGGTATGCCTATGGATTTGTTTCAAGAGATGTTAGCACCTATGGAGCGTGAGGCTTCTAATCCAGGCTGGTCTCCAAACTCAACTGACATAGATGTCATCTCCTCGTACCTGAGCTGTCTGTCCACGGCAAGATCACAGCTCCCAGACAGCTCTGTGGATGACTGAATGGAGTGTGGTGAGGACTCCTGCAGGGGAGGAACGTGGCGCTGGATTGTCTGCAAGCTGTGCTTCTGCCCTGTATCCTTAGTGAGTCTGATGCCAGGCACGGTCTATGATAGCCCTTGATTTTGAGTGTTCATTGAGCCTGATAGCCACCGAAGTGTTTTAATTGGGTCTTGGCATTCTGGCAGATATTTTCCCCCTAGGTCCATTAGGAATCTGCTCTTCCTTTTAGAGATAATTTTGATAGTGTAATCCTCTGATTTCCTTTCACGTAGGCTCAGGTTTCTGGGAATTTGGTCCTCATTCCTCAGTTCGAAGATTACGTAAGCCAAATATATGTATGTATGTTTGTTTTTCTCTTTTTCTACAGAGTTGACCCCTTATTTGGGATGTGTGAAAAGTTTTTACAGGAAGTGGACTTTTTTCAGAGGTAACTATTTCATTACCATCTAGCTTACTGACTCCTGGTTATGCAGATAACAGCACATAGAGGGCAACAAGAGCAATCAGAAGCTAGAATCCTTGGTTTAACCCACGCATCCAACCTGTTATCTGTGGCAGTGTGCCCTTGCGCATTTTTTTTAGGGGTATGTAAACTTCTTTAAACTTAGCTAAATGTGCAACAGTGGTACAGTAAAAATATCGGGAATCATTTGGATTCAACATTCAGCTGGGCCACAAAAAGACAAGTATCTAGATGGTAAAACAAACTTTTTTGTTGAAAAATCTCAACAAAAAAGTTCTTTTCCCCACTGTTCTTTATAGAGAAATATGGAAATTCAACAACAGTAATCTACAAAAAATTGTTCCATAATTCTGTAGGTAGCCTTTATTTTGTAGTACAGCTATGTTTTCTCAGAATTCTATATGAAATAAATAGGTTAAAACAGCTCTAGTAGATGAATGGAAGGCTTAGCGAAGAAGTGGTAGTCGAATTGGTGACCAGACATGTGATGTACTGGCAATATAATACTAGGAGGAAAGAATTTATAGGATTTTATAGTCTAATATTAAGTCAGATATTTCATTCTTCCACCCCTTATCCCTGCCCCCATGAACTTCATCAAACCTGAAGTTTACATGACTATACTTTTGAGTCTTCATCTGGGTGAGATAGCTTCCTGTAGGGCTGAGTTGCAATACCACGCTTCACCAGTGGGTGCTGCTCTCTAGCAGATGATACACTCCAGTTTGGCTCTTTAAGATCCTAGTTTCACATCTCAACTGAGTTCATGCCTTACTTTGGTTTTAGATTTTTTTCTCCCTCCCTCCTCCCTCCCTCCCTCTTTTCCTTTTTCTTTCTTTCTTTCATTCGTTCTTTCTGAGAGAGTCTGTGCGAGCAGGGGAGAGGGGAAGAGGGGGGAGAGAGAGAGAGAGAGAGAGAGAGAGAGAGAGAGAGAGAGAGAATGAATGAATCTTAAGCAGGCTTCATGCTCAGTGTGGAGCCCAACGTGGGGCTTGATCCTACAACCCTGGGACCATGACCTGAGCTGAAATCAAGAGTTGGATACTCAACCGACTGAGCCACCCAGGTGCCCTTGGTTTTAGATTTAAGATGGAGAGTCTTTTTGCACATTTGGGTTGAAGAGACTTTTAGGAAGGTGATAGCTCTGGTATGCCATAGTTTCTCATCTCTTGCATAGAGTTGTACATTCTTTCTTAATTCAGCCCCTGAGTCCCTGCACTGCTATTACCTCAGTGAAATAGTTTTCGACTGTCCCCTTCTATAAGGCAGGAGTACTGTGGAATCAGAGCTGGGAATGAGTTTATTTAACATTTTTAAGCCTCAATGCAACATCCTTTTCTCTGAATCTCTGTGTTCCTTTCTACAAATACAAGCCCCATTAAGATAGGCATTTTCTTCTCTTTTGCTCACTGTTATGTCCCTGGTGCCTGTGATAGTACTTGGCACTTGCAGTCTTAAAGACGTATTGTTAACTTAATTAATGAATCTGTAATATGAAAATAATGATTGTAACAATGCACACGATTGCTGGGAGGATTAAATAAGATCATGCCAAACACTTGAAGAGTATATCTGGCACATAGGGGTATTCAATAAACAAGGCTATCAGGATGCTCATATCACCAAGGCGTAATTATCTAGGTGCCTGGCTTTCTCATTCAGGGACCATGAGCTCCTTCAGTTCATCACTTCTCCTACCTTAGGATTTGGCATATGTTTGGGGATCATCCTGTGGTAAATGAATGCTTAGTCACTTGGCTTCTGTTTGTTCCTGCAGGTGTTTTATTGCTGATTTGCCCCACCTACAGGACAGCTTTGTGGACAAACTTCTTGACCTGATGCCCCGACTCATGACATCCAAACCTGTAGAAGTTGTCAAAATTGTACAGACCATGCTGCGGCAGAGTACCTTCCTACACCTCCCCCTTCCAGAGCAGGTCCTGTCAAGTCTGTTCAGACAGTCAGAACTGTTGACGTTGGTGATCTTCTTTGACCGGTTGAATAGCTGGGCTAGAGCCTTCCCTCTGATTGGTTTTCACATGTTCACCTGTTAATAATGAGACAGAAAGCTGCACGGATCATGTTTTGTCGCCCAGGGATGACCTGGCTTCAGGATCATTATGTTTTTTTCTTGCTTGCAGATCCACAAAGCTTCAGCCACAATCATTGAGCCAGCAGGCGAGTCAGACAATCCTTTGCGGTTTACATCCGGGTTGGTTGTGGCCCTGGATGTTGATGCAACCCTGGAACATGTGCAGGATCCCCAAAGCATCGTGAAGGTCCAGGTCTGTCAGATTTTGGTCCTCATAGAGCTTCTAGACCATGTGTTGAAGCATTTAACTTCAGCAGCCCTGTAATTTCTACCTGACGGACAGAAAGTGAGGAGAGAGAAGAGATGATTCTTTTTTTTTTCAACGTTTATTTATTTTTGGGACAGAGAGAGACAGAGCATGAACAGGGGAGGGGCAGAGAGAGAGGGAGACACAGAATCGGAAACAGGCTCCAGGCTCTGAGCCATCAGCCCAGAGCCTGACGCGGGGCTCGAACTCACGGACCGCGAGATCGTGACCTGGCTGAAGTCGGACACTTAACCGACTGTGCCACCCAGGCGCCCCGAGATGATTCTTAATGGTAAAGAGTCTTGATGTGAATCCCATCTCTTCTGCTGATTGTGGTTTAGAGCAAGTTACTTTAAACTCTGAACTTCAGATTCTACAACTGACAACTAGGAACAATTGACACTGAAAGGAAATGAAGTATATAAAGCCACTGGTACCCAGTAAGCGTTCACTGAATGACAGAGGTCTTTCTAGTCTTACAATGTGAAGTTAAAACTTGGTATTTTCAGGGTTGCAAGCAAACTGTAATAAACAAATCCTTTTCAGGCTGTGGTGGGTCCACTTGGTGAGCAAAATTTATGGGTTGAAAAAATCACTAGGGAGTATTTTTTCCTAAATTAGACATATTAGAGACACATGCCAGATGCAGTAGAGATACCAGTCAGTTTAAACAGTCTGCAGTTAAGCCCCACAAAAATACTACCCACTTGCCCATCCATCCACCCATCCACGAAGTAATGCTTACTCACATGATGAGCACTAGGGTTGCAGGGGTGAATGTGTTAAATTCTTGCCCTCAGGATGCTCAGTTTCAGTGAAAGACAAATAGATATGCAGTTATAAAACAGAAGTTCAGTCATCATTCAGACATGCACAGAAGAATACTGGGGCCCCTTAATAAATACCTGATTGGTCGCATACTATAGGCCTAATTTTGGGAACCCATCTGCAACACTACCTTCTGAAAAAAGACCCAGCCATTTAAATGAGCTGACTTATTCTCAAGAATAAGAGACTGACTGGTTCACTAAAGTAATGGAGTAATGTACTGACTCAGCTTCTGACTATGAAACTAGGAAGTTTCAAAGACAAGAATGGAGGGGAACACAATATGCCACTCTAAATATGCCTCTTTGGCATAAAGAATATTTGGGGATGATTGTTTTTGAGAGGCCACAGAACCTGGAGAATCTCTAAAAACAGAGAAGTTGCCCTTTTGTGAGGGAAATTTACATTTATAAGGGAAATCACCATTTGTAAAGGTGTCTCCTTTGTACCTGGAAGAGAAGGATTACTAAATCTCTAGAAACTCTTTTATCAGTGAAGCGGGCACTAATTTAAGTTTGCACAACAGGGGCACATGTCTGGCTTGGTTGGTAGAGCATGAACCCCAAGTTGGGCATAAAGATTAATATTTATTTACATATATGTGTGTGTGTGTGTGTGTGTGTGTGTGTGTGTGTGTGTGTTTATTTATTTATTTATTTATTTATTTATTTATTTATTTATTTTTTGCATAGCGATCTTACCTTTGTTTATTTTGCTTACCTAGTAACCTCCCATAACTGGCTCCCTCCCACCGCAACACCTTCCTTTGGTCTTTGGTGGAAGGTGGTATTTAAGGTGATGTCTTGGGCCATTTCAGGGAGTTAATCAGTTTTCCTGGGTATTTCCTATGTACACAGGATGTTTACATGTTTTAAACTTCTGTTTTTCTCCTGTTTATCTGTCTTTTATTATAAATGTGATCTTAGCCAAGAACCTAGAAAGGTAGAGGGAAAATTATTTTTCTTCCCCTACAGGCTTAATTCCAATTTTTAGCTACTATAAAAAATTCTGTAATATATTTACAATACACACACACACACACACACACACACACACACACACAGTGAGACAATTTAATTTGGACGCTGTGGTTGGAGGCTGAGGAAAAGGAAGACTTTGTGGAGACACTCATGCATGGATGAGGTCTGAAAGGATGAGTAAGAGCAAAGGATAGGGGCTGAAGGAGGTATTCTAGGCTTAAGGGATATGAATAAAAGTAGGGACACAAGCACTGACAGTAAGTGAGTACAATCTGAGGACAGAATAGCCTGGAGCCAGCAGGGAAAGCTTCTGGAAGAGGTAAGAATGAGTCAGGCCCTGAAGATTTGCCTGTGGTGACAGTAGAGGGGGGAAAAAAAACTCTGGCTTCCCAGCAGGAATCCTTTTTTTTTTTTTTTTCATTAAGGAATTCTTTATTATAAATCATAAGATGTACGGAGAACTAATTCTGAGTTGATGCTGTACATTTTTGGTTGTGTTTTTTTTTCCCCGTATTAGTGGTTTTCTACCCTACCTCCACTTTAGAGTTACTCAGAAAACATTAAAAAGTAATGATGCACAGGCCTCAGCCTACACCAGTTAAATCAGAATCCAGAAGGTAGGCCCCATGACTATACCAGTATTTTTTTTTTTTTTTTTTTTTTTGAGAACTCTTATATGATTCTAATGTGGAGCTAGGTTGAGAACTACTGTTTCACATTTATCCCTGAAAAAAGTTCAGTGATCAACTAAGCATAAATGAAATTACAGACAGGTTATTTAAGGGTCATCTGCTAGACTTTACTAGAAAATGTCCAGAGCCACCCCACCAAGTGCATGGCCAAACTGTTTGGAAGCCTTCACAGGTGGGGAGCTCACTGTCTATTTGCAGGACAGCTCTGATGGTAGGAACGTGCTGTCCAGACCAGCACTTTTTCTGTTTTGGACAGATGAGAGGAGATTATTGCAAGAGCACCTGGTTTGGAGGGACCAGGTTCAGTCACTAGCTGTTGGCAAAATCCAAAGACCGAGAGACAGGTGGTAGTGAAACAAGACAGCAATTTATTTCAGGGACAAAATTCACTGAAATTATTTCACTGGGAAGACAGCAGGCTAATGTCTCCAAGACTGTCTCCATAGTGCTGAGAATACTTCCAGGTTTATAGAAGGAAAATGTGGACAAGGTGGGTGGGTACATGCAGGTGGGCAGTGAAGGTCGTCACTCCTTGTCCTTGGGCCAATCGTGTGGGGTCTTGCTGGCTCAGTGCAGTCATTACTGCTTGAGGGGGTAGTTTTGGTTCCTGTCAGGAGATGCTTTGCCTTCTGGGTCTTTTGTCTAAGTTAAGAGATAGGTTGGAAAGAAGAACTGAATTGATGAGAAAGTTTGGGGTAAAAAATGGAGGTAGTTGAAGTCCTTTTTCATTATGGGACAGGTGGGCTGAGACCTGCCTCTTCAGAGTTGCATAGTTGAAAGACCTGTGTAGTTCCCTACTTTGTCCTTATCAGTAGATTTCCGTAGTCCAGGCCATGTGGTTCTAGGATCAGCTGTATTTGTTCGTGTAGTTCGTTTGTACACCTGCAGTGCGAGGGGCCCTCTGCATAGATAGCTGTGAGGCTCCCCTACGATAGTGAGGACAAGGCTCTGGCCATGTGTGAGATTTGAGAACTAGCCAGTGATTTGAGCTGTTAACAAAGAAAAAAAAAAAAAAAAAGACAGCCCAAATTGGAGCCATTTGACCCCCACAACAGGAAACCAAGACTTAATTACAGTTTCGACCCATTCCAGGAATGTGTCCTTTCCATTTTGGACGACTCCTGGGAACATTTCTCTACTTGCTCGATACTCAGTAAAGCCAATTAGATCTTCAAACTTATGTGGTTGAATTTTGTTTTTTAACAGAGCAGACCCTTTGTTGACAGAGCTATAGAAAGAGCTTCCTAGCTGCTTATAACCTCGTGGAGAAAATGCAGTCACAAAATTATTCTAAATGGTTGGTGGTTGGTGGTGGGTGCTGGCCTGTGATGCGATTCAGAGCCAGGCAGGGAGCAAGTCACCCAGATGGGGGTGTCTGGGAAGGCTTTTCACACTCAGATTAGTACTTTTGCCTATTCTGGTACTGAATAGAAGCACTTTATTCCTATCACTTCTTCACCATGAATTCAGGAAACATTTATCAAATACTGCTTTGTGCTAGGGCAGAGAGTACAGGGATCTCAACAGCATTACCTCCCACTCCTGGAACAGTTTTTAATGAAAGCTGGTATCTTCTTTCCCTCCTATTTTGGGGTTCACAACAGACACTGCAGTTTTGTTGAAAATTCATGGCTCTTCTATTTCTTTTTCTCACTTCTCTCACTTCTTAGGTCTTATATCCAGATGGCCAGGCTCAGATGATTCATCCTAAGCCAGCAGACTTCCGGAATCCTGGCCCAGGGCGCCACCGGCTTATCACTCAGGTGTACCTCTCCCACACTGCCTGGACAGGTAAGGGGTCAGTGGGCCAAGGTGGACAGGAGAATATGCTCCTGGGGATGACACTTACCTTGAGGCGTTTGTTTTTTTGCACTTTGAGAAATACATGGTTCAGTCAGGCCTGCTGAGGACTGTACTTAATTTCTTAAGGAGTTTGAAAGCTTAAACTGGCTGCATTTAGACTAATTTGCTGCATTGCTTTGATTGCTTGCGGCACAAGATTTTGTCAGAAAGTATACAGGAGATTACAATAGAATGGAATCTCCTGGAAAGAGCCCTCGGCTGGATGCCAGCATACTATTTTCTTGTCCTAATTCTGCTACTGACTTGCTGCATAGCCTTGGACAAGCCACTCTCCCTTCTGAATCCATTTCCTCACCTTCCAAATGAAAATGATAATTCTCAACCTAGGAGTTGGTTCTGAGGATTGCTCTGTCTAGAAATGAAACAGTTTCATGTTTCTTACCCCAAATTAAAATCATTCTGTCTTTGTATATGAACCATTTAGTTCATTTCCCCCCAAACAAGTAAACTATTACTGCCCTCCCCTTCCACATGGGCTGGTTTAATGTAATAATTTAATAATTTGTGAAAAGATAGGGAGGTTATGTAAGTAACTTTAAAGATTCTTAAGAATAAAATGGAAGAATACAAGTGCATGGGACATTACATTTCAAGCCTGTAAGGCTGCTTTAGAAACTGGAAAAAGAGACTCGGTCTACAGAACCTAAAATGTGGGGGGAGAATTGGCCTCACTGGTATTTTCTCAATCATTGAAGATGATTCAGAAGCATGGTTGTTATTGGGGAAGGTGTTTCATGACACCAAATTTGGTTTATTTTAGATTTAAGTGGTTGCTTTCTAGACTTTTCTTTCTCTATATTACTTACATGAGTGACTTAATGCCCTTATTAATGGTTTCTCTCTGTCAGGGGTGTTAGGTGGGTATAAATGACATAATAAAGTTTTCACAAAGAGGAAGTCTTTATATCCAGATGGCCAGGCTCAGATGATTAGGGCCTGAATATCAGGGCATCCCCTTTGGGGGTCTAGTCAGTGACCCTGGGCCTGGCCCAATTTAGGGGGCATCCGGCAATGCTCTACCCGGGATCTTCCTCCCTGAGCATCCCTCATTTCATATCCTTGCTGCCTGGAATGTTCTGCACTATTAGCCACACAGGAAGGTAGAGAATTTCTTACTCTAATCTCTTCTCATAAAGGGATCCTAGACTTGATAGCTAGAAAGATAGGCCATGGGACAGTATTGTTTTGGAAGGCCCACAGCTCAGAGAGGCAAACCACAGCATGCTAGATCTCAGAAGAGCCTCAAAGTTCTTAGAGGGGCCTACCAACTTGCCCTGGTCACACAGTAAGTCATTGCCTGAACTAGGGCTACCAAGCTGTCCTGAGCCTGAAGAATTATAATTCATTCAGGATCACCCCCTTTGAGAGACTGCTATTACAAACCTCTTTTTTAATTCTCAGCGTAGTGCTAACTAATGTTGGGAATTCTCCCATTTAATTTGTTACTGACTTTCCCATTAGCATGAAGGCACCACAAGAGCAGAGAACTTGTTAATCATCTTGACCTCTGTATCTCCGATGCCTCTCTATCATGTGTCCTTTGAGCCTGGAAGGTAGTAAGTGCTCAACAAATAATGAAAATTGAATACAGGATTTTCAATATGCCATTAAAATTCATTTAATCCTTAGACCAAGTTGGTGGTGGGGAATTTAGTGTTCTGTTTTTCATTTTATACATGCATAAATGGAGGTCCACATAGCTGGTCAGCGGTGGCACTGAGGCTGGCACTCACATTTCCTAACTACCAAATCCCTTCCGACCTGGGACACCAAAGTGAAACATGTTCTCCTTCTGAATGCACCTGTGCCTTCTTTCTCCTAATCCAGGAGATGGGGCCTGGTGCTGGTGGGTGTTCCTCCATGCAGGCCTTCAGCAGCTCTGTACCAGGGGCCTCTCCTCTGGGAGGCAGGAGTCTGCCATGTCAGAAGCTTTGAGTCACGCCAACCAGGTTCCAGATTCTGCCTCCCTTGCTGAGTGATCCTGAGAAAGTTATTTTACCTCTCTGTCTTATTTTCTTCATCTGTAAGATGGAAGCAAGAATGCATACCTCATAAGAGATCTTCCAGGCATGATGAACAGATTACATGGTTTGTCCCACATGATCTTTTGTTCCTTTCTCCTACTGTCTCCTCTTGTTGTCTCTCCCCTCTCCTCTGCTCTGATGGCAATGGCTGGAATTGCCATTCTTACCACATGCAGGTGAGGGAAGGCATAACGAACAGGTGGGGTTGAGTCCTCTGACCTCCCCAGGATTTGGCTTAAAGTGCTGTGAGAATCAGGGCTAGGTTGTGGTTGGTGGTTGGCAACAGCCATCTGGGACCAAAAGAGGGGATCATACGTAGCGGGAGAGCTGATACTTGAGCCTGATGCTGGAGAGCAGCACTGGCTTCATTACAGTTATACCCAGGCTGCTGTCAGGCCCCTCATTACATGATGGTGTCCATACCAGTGTCTGGTAAGTGGTGGTGCCAGGGCTGCTCTCTTGGTCTGGCTAGTTTGCTCTGGCTGGAGAAAAGCAATTCAGTCTCTGCTCTCGTCCCTAGAGAGAAGTCAGGACGTGACTAGGAAGAGGCCTGGGGTGGGGGGCATTGAGAAGTCCTGGGACCTCTGCCCTTGTTCACTTAGATCCCTCCAGCCCTCATTCTCGTCCCCTATATATCTAGGCATTGGGCTCATCTTCAACACTTGCACATTTTGCTCCCAAGTTTATTCTATTCCTGGCCCTTTGCAATGGTCTTTAAGTTTTTCTGGAAATTCTCTCCCCCTCCTTTATAGAGACCACATGGTTAACAGATTAATTGCTTCAGTTTATGAACTGGGCTCAAATTCTGTCAACGGTGTGGATTTGTGCAGTCACTTAGAACCTCTCAGAGCCTTGAGACTTTTTGGGGATTGTGACAGTCTTTCATGGTGTGGCAGGGTGCATACTCTTCAGGTGATGTGCTTGGCACAGAGCAGGTATTCTATTCCAATGCCTTCCTGGGCTCCTTCCTCATTCTTCTTACAGACTTGATTAGAGTGCTGTGCTCCATTGTAACTGTCTCTGTCTCCAACAGTCAGCAACTTGAGGGAGGGATTACTCACTCTTACTGGGGCCTGCCACATGCAGACACAAGATCAGTGCCATAATGTCATGTCATTTAAAGAATGAAAGGTTTAATGGCATGATTTTAGGTCCCTGAAACATGTTCTTGTTCACTGGTGAGAACTTTTTGCCAGAAGTGTTTCCTAATCAGGGCCGCTTCTCCACTAAGATGGTAGAGTCTGTGATACATGCAGCCTTCATGCCCGAGCTCAACCACACAGGAAGAGCAGGGTTATCTGGGCATGAGAATCAGCCATATGTAGGCCCATTTGGCCCTCTCTTAAGGCTAGAAGGCCTCCGTTTTTAGCTCCCTTCTGATCCACCATGGATCTGAGCTGCAGGGAGCCCACAGAGATGTGGCGGAGAAGCCGCACATCTGCAGGCTCAGGCTCAGCCTCACAGGATTCAAGCTGGGAAAGTGTCTTTGTTTGGTGAGGGGGAAGGGATGAGGGCACATGAAGAAATGTTTAGAAACCCTATTGCTTCCATCTTTGATGTTGCTTTTATTTGACATTTCATCCCAGTTCCTAGCAGTTGCCCTCATAGAGGATTTCTTTTGTCTTTTTTTTCCAGAACCATGCCAGGTGGAAGTCAGGCTGCTGCTGGCCTACAACTCTAATTCCCGCATTCCAAAATCCCCCTGGATTGAGGGTGGTGAGGTGTCATCCCAGGTGGAGACCAGCATCGAGGGCACCATCCCCTTCAGCAAGTCTGTGAAAGTTTACATAATGCCCAAACCTGCAAGGCGCTGAGGCACAAGCAG
Source organism: Acinonyx jubatus (assembly GCF_027475565.1). Classification (NCBI taxonomy): domain Eukaryota; kingdom Metazoa; phylum Chordata; class Mammalia; order Carnivora; family Felidae; genus Acinonyx; species Acinonyx jubatus. The sequence goes on along the minus strand of NC_069390.1, from coordinate 59,715,183 downwards.
GTTTTAGAGCCGAGGCTGGAAGGCCCTTCTTAGCTATCAGAGTGAGGCAGAAGCCTAGAGCACTTCACCTGGAAATGGCCTAAGGGCATAAGGAGGACATGACCCTTTTAGTCTTGTCTAGTATCAAATACAGGATAAATTATTTTGCATTAAAAATCCGAAAACCTTCAAATCTACACCTCCTCCTTCCCTGTCCCCTCATAACTCCAATAAAGTTGGGAAAACACCTAGGTGTTCCAGTTCCTGGTCCTTAAAAAATTATGTGGCTATAGGTTCAACATTTATATCACATGGTTACATTCCTCAAGTATGAAACAAAGATGTAATTTTCTAGTCACCTCCAAAGACTTGCTTATTAGAGCATAATCTTGTTTCTTACATCAGTAGTCTGTTTGCCAGGGCCCACTCCTTTCACAGGTGTGCTTTTTCACCATTGACAGTTCCTGAATGGCCTTAGACGTCGCTATCTTGCTGAGAAGCTCTTTTCCCAACTCAGGCAGTAGCTGTGCCAAGGACTGAAGGAGTAGCTAGAGAATGAATCATTTTCATCGCTGAGGGAGATTCTTGATCTTGCCTGTCATTACCCTAAGAACCAAAATAATACATAAGGGCCATATTTTAGGAAAAACAAGGATTATGGAAAAGAGGGATCCAGTGTAAGAAATAAAGTCCTCTCCCACTACACACTACGTCTTTGATGACTCCAGTTGGAGCTGCGTGTGAGTTAAGGGTGTAGCTGGGGTGTAAGAACAGTAAGTGCACCAGAGATGTTAACTGGGTGAGGGCTGTGCTCCTTTGCCTGTCATTTAATCCTTGCTGCAGCCAACTGAGTCTTCCAGAGACTTTAGAGTGAAGAGTCTTGGGAGGAAACCTGTACAGTAAGTAGTAAAGCCTGTATTCATTCAAATCCAAGATGATTCCAAAGGCCTAGGCTGTACCAGCTCAGGGAAAGTATATGGAAAAAGCCTTCAGATCTTCAGCTCTCTATGCCTCTGTTTCCTCATCTATAAAATAGAGATAATTATACCTTAAATGTTATTGAATGGGTTCAATCAAATAATGCTTGGTAGAATCTGAATCTGCAGCCAATCTTGATCGTATTTGGTACGTGGAAAACTTATAAAAATAATAGGAAGATTATAGGATTACTCAGGTGAAGCTGGAATTTTAATTCAAGCATGTTTGGCTTTTGCTTTAATGCACTTGACTTGTGCCCAGCAGTGTTGTAAACCTTTTGCACGAATTAACTCCTGTAATCCTCACGACCACCCTCTGAATAGTTATACTATCATCTTTGTTTTACAAGCAAGGGAGTTGGAGTTCAGAGAATTGAGTAACTTGGCCTCAGTCACACAACTAATAAATGATAGAGCTGGTGTTTGAACCCAGGTAGTCTGGCTCCAGAACGTCTTACCTGCTAGAGTGGGACTAAGGGAAGAAAGATCTTCACAGCGCTGCCTTTTCTAGTGTACTTGCTTGTTTTGTATATCTCAAGGATGTGCCATCAGTGGGCTCTTCTGTGTCAACAAGATACCCTGGCAAAAGTGCTGTCCCTGGTGACAAAATGAAGCTGGGAGCTAGGCCGAATCATAGCACAGTCCTTACCCAGGCATCTAATGATGATTGCTAGGTTGGAGTGTAGATGAAAACAATGAAACCCATGGCTGCCAACTGAGCCCCTCATGCTATAGTTTTAGAAAGCCTCCTGGGAGAAGGCTGTGCTGCATCCTTTTCAGATCTAGTACCCCTGCTATAAAAATCCTTTCAGGTTATCTCCCATTTTACAGGTGTAGAAACTGAGGTTTTGAGATTATGTTTTTCTCCTAAGGGGCAAAGCTAGGACTTTATCCTAGGTCTTAATACCCAGAATATAGTATGTTTTGCACCAAAGGTGGAGATACACTAAGGGGCAGATTATGGCTTAGTATTAAGATAAGTTTTAAAGGTAGGTGAGAATTAAATGGGATACATTAGGAGATAAGAAAATGTCCATATCGGGTGTGTTCAAGCAGAGGTTGAACAAGCTCCTAACAAGTTTATTGCAAAGGAATTCAAGTATCATATGAGAGATTGGGTCCAACCTTTTAAATTCCTTTTACCCTGAATTATCAGGTTCTGTGGAATATGAGAATCTTGATTTTTCTGCATCTGTTTCCACACTTTGAATGAAGTGAAAAAATGACCTTATATTATAAAGACCTGAAGGGGGTATAAAGATCACTTTGGTGTTGCACCTTCATTTTAGAAGTGAATGTACAAGCCCAGAGAGAATCCATGGTGAAGCCACGGCTGGAACCCAGGCCTCCTGATTCTTAGTGAATATGGTTTCCATAATGGGTCTATTGTGCTTTGTAAGCAGTCTCCCTTGCACCCAGCAGGCAAAGCTAGAAACCTAGGTGTCACATTGGACTTCCTCCTCATCCCTCATGTAAACATAGCCATCAAGTCCTTTAAATTCTGCTTAGATGTTTCTTGACTCAATTCCCTTCTCATACTCAGTTTCTGTCCTAGTGCAGGCCACTGTCATCTCCCCTAAAATGGGGCATTAGCTTCCTAAAGATTTTGCCTCAGACCTTGCCTCTTCAGTTCAGTCTTCACACAGCTACCAGAGTGATCTTTCTAAAATCCAGATCTGCTCATGCCCTTCCCCTGCTTAAGTCCCTCTCAGGTGGCCCACTTCTGTCCCAGGATAAAGTCTAAAGTTCTGTCCCCGAAGGCTCTTCATGCCCCTCCCCTGCTCTCCAGCCTCATACTGCCTTTGCAACACATTCTTGTACTTCTCTGGCTATAGAGAAGGTCTGTAGTTCTTGCCAACATTCATCATGCTGTTTTGTCTCAGACCTTTGGACCTGCTGAGCCCCAGAATATATCCTCAAATTGTCTCCTTTGGTTCCTTCTCATTCTCCAGAACTGAGCCTCATTCTGGAGCCTGTCTTGTGTCTCCTGTGGGCTTGGCGCGTGGCCTCTGTGTTCCGAAAGCCTTCTATATGTTCTTTAAGGATATTTACTTAAGTATTTATTTCAGGTTCACAAATGGAAACCTCTAAAGAAGGTAGGCAGGGGAAAAGGAGTCATGCAACCTGGAGGAAGATAATAGACTTCAGTTCTCTTCAGTCAGAGCATAGCTTCTGTCAGAAGACAGTGGTCATTCAGTTCTACTCAGTGGTTTGTAAGTGTGGGCCTGGGGGTATAAGATCTTCCAGTTCTTCCAGAAAAGCCAGAAATCTGCATTTTCATGTAAAAAAAAAAAGCCATTAAAAATTAATGTTAAAATGACTCAGACAAAATAGGTGTCTAGGTAGATTTGTGCCAGTTTGCAACATTGGTACCATCACTCTGTATTTAATGTCTGTTTCTTCCAACTACTTTGTGCGTAGACGCATAGTGAGAACATCTGTTGTATCCCCGGCACAGCTACTGGCACATACCAGGCAGGGGAAGAATGAATATGATTCCAGAGCAAACTTAGCAGTACCATGGCATGCCTGCAAAAGCCAGCCCTGGGATTCGTGTTTCCGAAAGGACTTTATATTTGGCTTTGACACGATTGACTTCTGCAAACAGAATTATAGGGTACCCAGAAAGCACTTGGCAGACTTCTCGTCTTAGGAACCACTCAAGCTAGAAGAAATTAAGTGTGGGCAGAGGGAGGGCTGTGCTGCCTACAAATCAAATCAAAGGGCTTAATGATTAAGACATGGGACCAAGTATAGTGTCACGTGGAAAAATAGCTTTTCTCCAGGTTCTGCACATTTCCAGCAATGACCATGGAGAACAGATTCAGAAATTGGAGCTGTTTATTACCAGTTCTATACAAAGTTTAATAATGTCACTGCCAGATACTTCTGTCTCCAAGAAGATTGTACTAAGTTCTCTATAATGTGGAGACAACCCAGGAACACTGATTACACCCACACCTAATGCAACACCCACTAGAGATGTCTCACTTTACATTCCACTTAAAAAATTTGATTGCATCAATAGAGAAACAGTCTGAATTTTATCAAACACCCTCTAGCCATATAGGTGCCTGGCTTTTTTGAGCTGTGAACTGAGACCTAGAAAGATCCTGTATCTGTCAAATTGCTGGTGGCAGGAAGGATACTGAGCAGGACTTCCTCAGACCTCCAGGCTAAGTCAGATCTGTGAGGATCTCACTCTCATGCCCCCCCCCCCCCCTTTAAGTAAGCTCTAATCCAGTGTGGGGCTTCAACTCACGACCCTGAGGTCAAGAGTTGCCTGCTCTACCGACTGAGCCGGTGAGGCATCCCACTCCCATGGACCTTTTAAGGTGGTGTGTAGCAGAGATCAAGACACAGCGTTGGGTTCTAATCTGATGACTCGGAGACAAAATAGGTGTCTAGGTAGCTTTGTGCCAGTTTGCAACATTGATACCATCACTCTGTATTTAACGTGTTTCTTCCAGCTACTCTGTGTGCAGATACACGGTGAGAACACTGCCACTTCCTTGCTGGGCAAACTTGGAGAGGTTCCTTCACTTTCCATTCTAGTAGTCTTAGCTCCCCTTTTCTTGCCAAGCCACATCTTAAGTTGCTGTTTGGTCTGTGGATTGGCTGCCCAGTCAGATATCCAACTGGGCCAAGCAGGTGACAGGCTCACATGGAGCAAAACCCAGCTTTCTGGGGTCGTGGCTTCAACAAGGGCTGAGGTGGACAATTGTATTTTATTGTGGCTGTGATAGACACTTGACCTAGTAAATGTTTAAAATTTGCCAAATGTTCGGCGAATAGATGAACACCTGTTCTTTAAGACTCAGCTTGTGTCCTGTTCTTAGTGATGTCTTCCTTACTTTCCCTTCCATTCTGGTATGATTAGGCCATCCTTTAGGTCACCATTAGACCTTGTAACTATTATAACATTAATGCCTGTATCATCATTATCTGTAGATTTGTCTCTCCCACAGAACTCCTGAGGGCAAGAATTAGAATTTATTCATTTCTCTACCCCCAGCGCCCAGCAATAACTGGTCATATGAAAATCAGTCTCAGTAAGAGCCTCTTAGTAAATGGGCATGAAAGAGAATGAATAAATAAGAGTAGATAGTTCCTTTGGACTTCAACATTCTACAGATCTATGAAATAAGCTGCTATGTTATGAACCATAAAAATAAACATTGACTTTACACAGCACACCTATTAATCAAAATACAGACAACAATGGCTTCAATTTATTGAGTCCTTACTACATGCCAAGCAGTATGCTAAGACATGGTATGAATCACCCCATTTAATACCTACAAAATCACTCCAGGTACTAATTATTATCCCTATCTGACAGATGAGAACAGTGAAACTTTTAAGAGATTAAATAAATGCCCAACCAATGAGTGGCAGGAAGCCACAGTTCAAAGTCAAGGCTATTTGACACCAAAGCCCATACTCCTAACTCTTTAAAGAGGAGGAGGAATGAAAACTAATGAGATGGTGATAATTTTATAGTTCATCAGTCTCTTCTAAGGCTTCACAAAGGACATGTGGCATTTAACAGAACAAAGACTATCCACGGTGGTCTAGTCCAGCCCCATCATTTCGTAGCAAGGGAAGGTGAGGTTTAGCTAGTAAGACAGATGACCTAGATCCCTAGTATCAGGACGTTGCTCCTTTTACTGTTACTATTACAGAAATGTTCTGCCACTTCATTCAGGGTTCTGCTCCTACGTCATCTGCACAAAGAGACTTCCTGACCACGTATCTGAAATAGCCTTCACTACTCTTCATCTTCTTATCCTGCTTTTTCTTCATAACGGGTTCTGCTTTCATTATGGAATTTATTGTTTATTTTCCCCACTAGAATATAAGCTTTGTGAGGATAAGACTTTTATTGCTGTTTCTCTGGAGCCTCTAGCAGTGCCTGGCATATAAAGTACTCAGTAAAAATTGGTTGAATTAATGGTTAAACATTCCAAAGCATCAATCGCAATGTAATTTTAATGCACTGAAACTTTTCTTTGGCCTTCAAAGCAGAAGGCTTTATTTTTTGCCTTTATTTTCTCGTATTTCTGGCCTAACATTTACTGTATTATTAAACTTTGGTAAATATCTGTCTTCTTCCTTTTCAGTTCCCCCCAGAATGGGACCTTGCCTTAGTCATCCATGCATCCCAAGCCCTAGCCCAGCACTGGGCATGAGCAGCTGTTGAAAAATACTTGGGGAGGTTGGTGAGAGTGGTAAGAGTGATAGTCAGAGGCATTGTGGCTTAGTGATTTATTCTCCTTAAGGCTCCATCAGCACGTGGAATGGAAGACCCCTCCTACCCTGATTCCTCGGGCAGCCAAGGCATTATACTCCTTCACTGCCTGCTCTGTCTGGAGGACCCGCACATCAATGCCTTGTTTCTCGAGGTACTCCACAGTTGACGGAGGCACCTGAGAAGAGGGAAAGAGATGAGTGAGTCCAGGGAAAGGCTCTCCAGGGTTTCCTTTCCTGCCATGAGGCAAGTGCTCTCTACAGAATTGGACAATGACAACTGTCACCCAGCATTTACCAGTCGAAAATTTGGCAGTGAGCCCCAAGGAGTCAGTAAGGCTTCTAAGAAGTTGATTGAAAGTATCCTGCATGTACAAAGCTCCGGTGAAGTGGAAATGGAAACAGTATGGATTCTGGAGTCAGACAGGCTTAGATTTAAGTGTTACTAGCAGTGTGACCTTGGGTAAGTGAATTCAGTTCTCTGACCCTTGATTTCCATGTCTGTAAATAGGGATAATAATACCTAGTTCACAGGGCTGGTATGAAAATTAATTCAGCTAAGGTATGTAAAATGTCTAGCATGTAAATGTTGAATGTTTGAGTTAGTCCAACCAGAGTCTAAAGTCTAACTTTGCCATGTACCCACCAAGTGGCTGTAGGCGAGCTGTTTAAAGTTTTTCAACCCCAGTTTCTTCTGCTATAAAATGGGAATAACTCTAACATCACAGGGTGGTGTGAGCATGAAGTTAACTACTGTATGTACACAGCAGCTCAAATGTCTCCTCAGAAAGGCCTTTCCTGACTCCTGCATTTAGAGCAGCCCCTCAGAAGTCACTATTTTCTTCACAACATTTGTTACGATGTGAAATTATCTACTGTTTTAATTTCCAAGAGGGCCATGAACCTTGTTTGTCTCATTTTTCGTGTTGTCTCCAGTGCCTAGAATAGTGTCTGACCCATAGAAGGCACTGAATAAATGTAAATTAATTTATATAAAAGATTCTCAATAGTGGCAGCTATTATTGGATATTTTCTTAACTGGCTTGTGCTGAGTATTTTAAGGAGATTTTGTTTAGACTCTGCCTCAGAAAGAGTTCTGAAATATTTTTTAAACACCCTATATTTTTTATATGTTTGAATAACTTTATAATAACAGTAGCCTGTAGAAAGGAATTATTTTAATGGGAAAAAAACTAGGTTAAACAAAAAATATAAATGAATTGCAGCTTTATCAGTAGGGAACTGTATTTTAGGACATCTGTCTAAAGGAAAGAATGAGGTAGATCTCTATATACTTCTGTGAAAGGCTGTCCACAATGTAGCAACATCAGTGGGAAGTTACAGAACAATATGTACAATGTGATCCTGTTGATGTAAAAAATGATTATAAGTGTGTACGTGTATATCTGTACGTGTAAGAGTATGTATTTGCAGTTACATAGGAACCTGGAGCAGTATACATTACATGTACAAACCGGGGTGGGGAGCTCTCACTTTTCTACTTCAACATTTCTGCATCTCCTGTTTTGCTATAAGCATGTATTATTTCTTTAAGTACAATAAAAATAAATTTTTTTTTCTGAAAGGGAAAAAAGGCATAACTTGATTGTGTTCAAGGAAAGAATAGAAAGTATTATAAAAACGTCATGTAATAAAAAAGTGAAGTACTATGAAATCTAAAGAACTGAATATTGATAGCTATCGAGCTTGAGAATTCCAGGAGTGAAGAATTTCTGAAAAATAGTTGAAACAACACAGGCCTAGGCTTAGGTTGAGACTGGAGAGTCCAACCCTGATGAGGAAGAGTACTAACATCCATTATTTTATCCTAGGCCACTCCTGACTCAGCAAAATGAGAGTGCATGATATATTGAGATGACCTCCCAAGAAGGACTTTTTTTTTTTTAACCTTTATTATATTTTTGAAAGAGAGTACATAAGCAGGGCAGGGGCAGAGAGGGAGACACAGAATCAGAAGCAGGCTCCAGGCTCTGAGTTGTCAGCACAGAACCAGACGCAGGGCTTGAACCCACAAACGGTGAGATCATCACCTGAGCCGAAGTGGGACGCTTAACCAACTGAGCCACCCAGGTGCCCCAAGAAGGACATATTTCTAAGGTAATGGTCCAAGAGGTCACCAGCTGTCCTCAGGAATGCTGTGCTCACCAATACCTACCTTCAAGGCCTCACTCATCCCTCGGCCAATCACAAGAGTCTGCACACCCTTCTTAACAACTTCCTCCACATCTGCAGGCTGCACACCAGGAGAATGCTAGATATGGAAAGAGAAAGTATACCAGCTACCTGTTATTTTAAGCTTTCTTTGCATTTGGGATTCTTGTGGGATTCATTCATTCGTCCATTAATTTATTGAGAAAATGTTTACTGAGGTTTATTCTGTGCCAAGCATCATTCAGGGCCCTCGGAATAATAGAAGATTCAATGCTAAGTCTAGTGAAAAATATAGAAGACTAAAAAGGAATTTCAATACTTTTATCAGTGCTAAAGGAAGTTAGTTCAGGGTGTTGTGAGAACATAGAGAAAGAGCACCTAATTCAGACTTGGGGAGTCGGGACAAGTGGTCACTGAAGGCATCCCAGAGGAGGTAACATGTAAGCTGAGACCTACACGACACACAAGAATTAGCCAGGTAACAGGAAATCAGTGGAACAAAGCATTCTAAGTAGAGGGAATAGCATGTACAAGGCTCAGAGGAAGGAAAAACATGGAGAACTAAAGGTCATTCAGTATGACTGGTGTGTCACAGGTGAGAGTAGAAAGAGGGGGGTAGGAGAAGAAAGCACTTGCACACTAAGCCAAAATTTGGACTGTGGAAAGACTTCAAGAGAATGCACCTTTTTCTGAGTTCCTTTCCCACTTATGGAAAACTTACATTGATGCTTTAAAACCTGTCACTACATAAAGTCTTCCCAGAGTGTCCCAGGGATATTTAAGGTAAGATGTTTAGTGACATTAATCCAACATTAAAGGATGGTGGCTTCTGAACTGCTTCCACATCAGCAAATGGGACAGTGGGAGTTTGATAAATACGAGCACAATTACTGGGCTTCACGTATTCTGTATCTTCACAGGGATGACACTCTCAGCACTGAAGATCAGTGACCAAAGCCGTCCTTCCCTGAGTTGTCTATCCTTTCATTCAGTCAACAGGTATTTACTGTGCACTTACTCTGCACCAGGCTCTACACTCAACATTGGAAATACTGAGATGAACCAAATAGTTAATGGAGGAGTTTCAGTCAGGCAAAGTTAGTGAATGTGTGGAAGTAGTTACAGTAGGATGAGATAAATAGAGTTGAGAGGATATCAGAAGAGAGGGAATAAATACGAGTGGGAAGTTGTCATAAATGACATGCTGTTTTAATTGGGTCTTAAAGTATGAGCAGAAAGAAGTATGCCTTGATGCAGTGGTTGTGGAAGGGGTACCCAATCATAGTTGGAGACGGTACAAGGAAAGAACTGCCAAAAATATCATGAAGACAAGTGTACCAAAGAAAGAAAGGTTTTTCAATTTAGAAAGATGATAGAAGAGATAGGATTGAAATTTATATATACTTTTTAAGGTATAAAGAGAGCAAATCAGTCTTCATTAAATCCTGAAATAATATCCTATATGTTTATAGTTACAGTTTTCATAATACAGCTATAGAAATTACTTCACATAATCTATGTAGTCATCCTATAAAGTAGCACTAAAACACCCGTTCTCATTTTATAGATAAGGAAACTGAAGCTCACAAAATATATACACATTGGCCAAGATGACACAAGTTTTAGGTGGTGGAGCTGGGATTTGAACTGAAACGTGTAACTTTCAGTTTAATGCATTTTGTTCGAATACCATAAACCAAGGAGCAACTTTCCTGAAGTTTGAAAGAAATAAGCCTAATGACCACACAGAGTTGTGTTGCTCACTGCAGGTAGAATATTTATTAGTTTACATGTGAACCTGAATCTTCCCTAGAGCAATCTCTCTCTGTTTCTGTCTCTCTCACACAAACAGAAGCTAAAAAATCACAGAAGAGACAGATTGGAATATTTAAAAAAATTTTTTTTTAATTTTTAAATGTTTATTTTTTTAAGGAGAGAGAGACAGAGCATGAGCAGGGGAAGGGCAAAGAGAGGGAGACACAGAATCCAAAGTAGGCTTCAGGCTCTGAGCTGTCAGCACAGAGCCCAATGCGGGGCTTGAACTCATGAGCCATGAGATCATGACCTGAGCTGAAGTTGGACGCCCAACCAACTAAGCCACCCAGGCATCCCTAAAATTTTTTTTTTTAACATTTATTCATTTTTGAGAGAGAGTGAGAGCGGCAGAGGGGCAGAGAGAGGGAGACACAGATCCGAAGCAGGCTCCAGGCTCTGAGCTGTCAGCAAAGCCTGATGTGGGGCTCAAACCCACAAATCATGAGATCATGACCTGAGTCAAAGTTGGACACTTAACCGACTTAGCCACCCAGACATCCCCAGAATGGAATATTTAACAAATAGTTGATTAACGCCGGAAGGAATGGGAAACATGAGGTCAAACAAAAAACAAATGACAATTGAAACACTTAGACATAGCTATACCAGTGCGCCTGGGTGGCTGCTGCACGTTAGGCTCTGTGCTGACAGCTCAGAGCCTGGAGCCTGCTTCGGATTCTGTGTCTCCTCCTTTCTTTGCCCCTCTGCTGCTCACTCTCTCTCTCTCTCTCTCTCTCTCTCTCTCTCAAAAATAAACATAAAAAATAAAACGTAGCTATATCAATAATATTAAGTGGACTAAAGAGTTGAAGGTAAAGATTGTCTAGATTAAAAAGCAAGATCCAACTAAACACTACTTATAAGGTATGCACTTTAAATAAAAAAAACACAGGTTGAAAGTATAAGGATGAAAAAACACATAAACACACAGTAAGAAAAGTGGTGTGGTTATACTAATATCAGATTAAGTCGACCTTAAGAAATATTACTACAGATAAGCAGTGTCATATCATGATGCTTAAAAGGCCAATTCATCAACAAAAATATAACAACTCCAAATCTGTATACTCTTAGTAAAAAAGCTACAAAATGTAAGACAAAAATAACAACTAAGAGGAGAAACAGATACCACCACCATAGTTAGAAATTTTAACAACTCTCTCTCAGTAATTCTAGAACAAATAGACAAAAAGTCAATAAGGAAATGGAGGATTTGGGCAACACTATCAATTTGTCCTAATAGACATTTATAGGTTACTTCATGTAATAATTGCAGAATACATATATATATATATTTTTTTTTTTAATTTTTTAAACATTTGTTTGTGTGAGAGAGACAGCAATGGGAGGGGCAAAAAGAGAGAGGGAGACCCAGAATCCAAAGCAGGCTCCAGGCTCTGAGCTGTCAGCACAGAGCATGATGCAGGGCTTAAACCCATGAACCGTGAAGTGACGACCTGAGTCAAAGTCAGACACTTAACCGACTGAGCCACCCAGGCACCCCATAATTTTTTTTTTTAAGTGTAGTAGTATAGGCAGGTTATAGATTAGCAGGAAGAGACCACATATAGGCACACATACAACTCACTGCTTCCTCATTTAGTTAGCCAAGGAAACAAAACAGATGCCAAGTGGCTACACCAAGTGGAACCAGATGCAGTGTATCTTTGCCGGCTTTCTCCACGGCTCTTGATTCCTTATGGGGTGTGCAAGTGCTGCTGACATCCTTCACCCCATCAGTGAATGTTCCAGGGCTGATAAGGAAGCCAGTCTCTCTCACTATTACACTTTTATATTCAGACTTATGTCATCAGCATCTTTCTAAGGAGCTGACACTTAAGACTGTATGAGCTTACATTTAAGGGACTATGAAAAGTTGGAACACCTGCATGTCAAAGAGTGAACCAAACTGGTCGGCAGGAAGGGTATATTCCTCATTTGGGGCGAGGATGCAGACCTCGGGCCCAGGTGGCTCTGAACAGTACCTCTGCCTCCAGCTTCACTGGTTCTTCACAAAGATCAGAGGAGACTGGGGGAGAATAGATTCTTTTTTTGTAAAAGTTATTTCGGTTCATAAATTTTTAAAAGGCAAGATAAAAAGGGATTTTTTTTCACTTGATTACAATGATTAGTTCTTAAAGAAATGTAAAAGGATTAGATGTGTTTTTAGTTCCATGGCTCTGATTAATCCTAGAACCGCCCTGCACCGCAGTTATGCTATACAGGACTTAAAATAATCTTCTGGGGCAATAACCAAGGTAAATATTTAATAGAATTACAAATCAGGTTGGGGAGCTTCACCTTCCTCAAGTAAATGCACTTAACTGAAATACTGAAAGATTGCTTCATCTAACAAAGAATTGCATCTACTTTGAGGAGCATCATGATCCCCAGACTCTAAGAGCTCACATTCTAGTAAAAGGAAACAAGGCCACTGCTCAAAATCAAGTGAAAGGTCAGTAAAAGTGCAAAACCATAATCCTTGGGAGATTCAGAGACTGAAGACAGCCGCAACCCATCAGAGTTGCTGGATCAATGGAACTCAAGTGACAAATGTGGCTGCTGTGTGCAATACTGCAGGCCCAGGGTGTCACGTACAGAGCAGTGAAAGATAACTCTGCAACAGCCTGTGGATCCCGGCATTGGTGGGTGATTACTCACAGCTTTGTGCAGAGGCCTGTGATTGGAGCATCAGTCTGTTATTGAGGTGTCCTCAACCTGCCACCAGCGACTCCTCCGCTTCTTCCAATCCCTTGGGGCAAACCACAAGGCTGTCTTCCCTGCATGAGTGTCTGATTCTGTGCCTCTTCTTTAAGAGGCTTTCTGTCACACCATGTGAGGTTGTAAAATCTTATTGTTTTTTCTTGAGGGAAAGCTATTAATTGTGGGGAAATGTCCAGCTAATAATAATAATATCCATTATACCGGCTAAACGACAAGAGTGGCATCTTACATGGCTGGGACATTTCATCTTATTTTATGTTAAGTTTAAAAAGAAAACATTCCTAAATTACGCTTTCAAGGAAGCATTTCCTCCTGCTGAAATAAATGGTTAGTGGCAATGCTGTTATCTGGCTGTGTTGCTGAGAAAAGCAGATTCTGCGAGTGAGGGTTAAAGGATCTCTTCAATCTGTCCCCTGTGGACACTGCCTGAGTCACATTCTCATTATCATTTGCCTGAATTAAGAGCCTCTTAAATGGTCTTCCTATCTCGACCAGGGCAGAGGCAAATTTGTGTTTCGTTTTTGTTTTTGGTGACACAGCCTGCTCTGGCAATATGGCAAAGCCTACAGCCCCATTCTCAAAATGAAAATTTTAAATGCACAATAGAAAATACATGGAATTGCAAAGGCAACAGGTTTTATACAAATAAAATTATCAGAATATGAAAAACAGATAGGCAGTCTAGTAATATGCTTCTTCATTAACTTCGAAGAGTGGGAATATTTTCCAAATGTCCCTTACACTTGCCCTCACATCTCCTACTGGCAAGACTGCGAGTTCTTTCAAAATCTATTCTACCTCTTCTGGGTAAAAGAAGCTGCCCAGCCAGAGACTCCACTTCGTGTTTTCCCTTGCAGCCAGGTATGGCAATGTGACTATGCTCTCACCAATATAAAGTTCAATGGAATAGGAGCAGAAGAAATGACACAACATCTAGGTTTGGGCCTTAAGACATTAGGTGTGAGCTTTTCTTCTCTTTCACCTTCCTTTCAAGTTAGAACTCCGACATTCAAATGCTCTAGAAGATGGTAGAACAACAGAGGAAAAAAAACATGGGCCCCTGGCAGTTCCCCCAGAGCTGTTCTCCTTGCCCGCCCCCCCCCCCCCAGCTTAGGTGGGCCACACTAATAAGAGAGAAATATATTTCTATTTTCTGTAAGCCACTAGATTTTGGGATTTCTAATATACACAGCAGCTTCTTCTTTAACCTAACAGATCCAAAGACCCATTCTTAAACTAAACCATGACTAGTTGTGAATCATTTGGGTAGAACAGATATGAAGGAGTTAACTACACTAGACCCCAAGGGACTATGTCTTCTATGTAGAATATACACAGGGAGCCATAGAGACATTTACCTTATGGGAATTCAACTATATAGTTTTTGTTCAATTTTTAGATGTTTGTTTATTTGGAGAGAGAGAGAGAGAGAGAGAGCATGAGCAGGGGAGGGGCAGAGAGAGGGAGAGAGAGAGTCCCAAGCAGGCTCCACACTGTCAGTGTAGAGCCCAGCACGGACTCGACCTCACAAACCATGAAATCATGACTTGAACCGAAATCAAAGGTCAGACACTTAACTGATTGAGCCACCTCAGGCGCCCCTCAACTATATGTTTTTAGAAAAAAAAAAGAAAGAACTATTTAAATAGTGATGGTAATTCAGCCATTGTACTCAAAGGGCATAACATGAGATGGCAGTCATGTGTCTGTTATTCCTTCCATCTCAATTTCATAGTTGCTGCTTCCAGTGTGAAACTTTGGTCTCATCAAGTGTGTTTCTAGTGTTTAAACCTACAATATGCATTCTTCATACAACACGGACCTTAAATGCAAAAGAACTACTTTGTCCTGTATGGAAGATAACACATGCGTTCTAACATTAAGGGGATCTTCTAGAAGGGATCTGACTCTAAGCAATTTTCATCTTTTTTTTTTTAAGTTTATTTATTTTTGCAGAGAGAGAGAGAGAGCGCGTGCATGAGGGGGGTAGGGGCAGAGAGAGAGGGAGACACAGAATCTGAAACAGGCTCTAGGCTCCAAGCTGTCAGCACAGAGCCCGATGCAGGTCTCGAACTCACAGACAACGAGATCATGACCTGAGCAAAGTCAGATGCTCAACCAACTGAGCCACCTGGACGCCCCTAAGCAATTTTCATCTTAAGTGCTGACTTTAAAATTTAATCCATGAATAAGATTTAAGTCTACATATTAGTCTCAAAGTGATAGGATCTACGGCTTGGAGGAGCCTTACATGTCCATCTAGCCCCAACTACCCATATGATAGAGTCTCCTATGAAAATAAATGTTTGTAGACACTGCTGACCAATTGAGGAGCTCTTCCCATGATTAAAAAAAAAAAAATTTTTTTAATGTTTATTTGTTTTGAGAGAGAGACAGGGCACAAACGGGAAGGGCAGAGAGAGAGGGAGACACAGAATCCAAAGCAGGCTTGAGGCCTGAAGCTGTCAGCACAGAGCTCGACACAGGGCTCAAACCCATGAACTGTGAGATCATGACCTGAGCCAAAGTTGGTTGCTCAACCATGACACCCAGGAGCCCCCCCCCCGCCCCATGATTCTACTCTAGCATTTCCCCCACCCTTCTATGCCTATGCACACACTTTCCCTGGTAGTTCCCTTGTTTACCTGGGAAGTTCCCTTGTTTACCCTTCAAGAATCAGGTCAGGAGCACTTGGGTGGCTCAGTCGGTTGAGCGTCTGACTTCAGCTCAGGTCATGATCTCACAGCTTGGGAGTTCGGGCCCCGCATCAGGCTCTGTGCCGACAGCTCAGGGCCTAGAGCCTGCTTCAGATTCTGTGTCTCCCTCTCTCTGCTCCTTGCCTGCTCACACTCTGTCTCTGTCTCTCAAAAGTAAATAAACATTAAAAAAAAAATCAGGTCAAAGATCACACCTTCTGTGAATACTCAGGCAGTTTTACGTGCTTCTTCCTTTCTCCCATTGCAACTCTTTTGGTTCATGTATTATAGCATTTACTACAATGTTCTCTTTGCCTAATTCTCCCATTTCCTTGAAGGAGGAGACAGGTGATTTGACTGTATGTCAGGGTTTGAGACAATATTTAGCACCCTGTAAGCAATCCCTATATATTTTTAAATGTTGAATTATGACAGTACATGCCAAACTCATTTTTGGATGCTAGATTAACTTGTTTGAGCTTCAAAAGAGGGTTCTGAAAGACTCCAAAGAATCACCAGAGTCCTTTCTTTCATTCTTGGTAGGTTCCATCTTCTGTTATTTAACTTTGACTTGAATAAAGAGAGCAATAGGACATGCTTTTCATTTTTACTAACAATTTAAATCATTTCCACATTTCAAAACTGGCCTGATAAATTGTTGGTAACACTAATATATAGTATAAACTCTATAAAGGGGAATTTGACAACATCTAACAAGTCTACATTTACATTTATACTTTAACCAGCAATCCTAGTTCTAAGCCTACATGTTGAAGATACACCTCCGATGATACAAGAAACCATGTACATATACAAGGTTATTCATTGTAGCACTATATATAATAGCAAAATATTGAAAGCAATCTAAGTGCCCATCCATAGGATAAATTGAAGAAACAGTATCACATTCACATAGTGGATTACTCTATAGCTGTATAAAAGAAAAAAGAATATCTCTAAGAACTGATATCCTGATTTTCAGTATATATTGTTAAGTGAAAGAGAAAAAAAGGGCAAGATATGCTACCTTTTATGTAAGAAGGGAGTTATAAGAAAAAAGATGTATGTATGTACGTATGTGGGTAGGTGTACGTGTATATTTGCTTACTATTAAAATACAGAAGAGATAAACCATAAACTAATACAAATAGTTACTGACCTATTGGAGTGAAGTAGGTATGGGATGGAAAAGATAGGGAAAGGAGTGAGATTTTTCTAAGTGTACCTTGTTAAATTGTTTTGACTTCTAAACCATGTAAATGTTTTACATTCAAAAAATTAAATCAGCAAAGACAGGAAGTAGGGAGACCCTTACACAGTATGCCAACAGAAACAAATGAACTCAATGGTCTGAAATTGATGACACAACAAAAAGGAAACATACACGAAGTAAGTTTGTAACAGTGTTCTGATTGTACACCTAAAGGAAATGTGTTCCAAGTACAAAAATACCTATAAAGATCTCAAAGTTTATTTTGTGATTTTGATGTTAGTTATAATATTGGTGTAGTAATTTCAAAATTATTTTGTGTTCATAGAAAAACACAGCAAATATGTAATTCTACCGATGCTTTGGGGAATTACGTTTCTCCATGGGAGAAGGAAAGCACAGATATGGAATGGGGGAATAAGAGAAAGAATCTTGAGGTATTAGATTAAACTGGAGGTTTTATGAATTCATTACACACACACACACACACATTTTCTGGCTGTGTATACTGAAAGGCATAGACGTAGTGACATCTCAGTAACAATGAACACACCTAACATCCAGCTCTTGATTTCTAGATCCCATTCTTCACTAAAAGGAACCATGGCTCTTTGAAGAAATGGCTGAATCAAGAGATAATATATTTTGCTATGCCAGAAAACAAGGCAATGGTAAAAAAAACTGTTGGGAACGTGTCAAAAGAACACTGGTCAGATTTGGGACAATTTAAACCTCAAAAATATTACCAATGGCAGTGGATTAAAACATCACTGTGTTCAAGCTGCTGTAACAAAAAGCTACAAAGTAGGTAGCTTATAAATAATAGGAATTTATTTCTCACAGTTCTGGAAGCTAGATATCCACGATCAAGGCATCAGAATGGTTGAGTTTTGGTGAAGGCCCTCTTCCTGGTTTGTAGTCAATGCCTTCTTTATTCTCATGTGGTGGAAGGAATATTTCTGTAGCCCCTTTTCTCAGGCACTAATCCCATTCATGAGGGCTACACCTTCAAGCACCCAAAGACCCCAACCCCTAATACCATCATCTTTAGGTGTTAGGATTTCAACATACGAATTTTGAAACACATTAAGAACATAGTACACAATAAGTAAAAAAAGAAAACATGAGCCTGTAGTGATACTAAAAAGGGTGGGAGTGGCAGAAGAAAAGCTACATTACAGAAGAATCCAGCTAATGAATGTAGAAGGAATGACAGAAGCATCATCATTGTGCAACCACTAATTTAGTAATAAATTCAGGCAAGGATCAGTGGTTAATGCTAAAACCACTTGATGAAAAGGTTGCTGGGTGTTTGAACAAGATATGACAAAGTTTCAAATTATTACTCTACAGATTGTTTATTGATTACAAATGGAAAAATGTACCTTTACCACCATCTTTTTTTTAATCCTTTTTTTTTTCCTTGAGAGAGAGCAAGGGTGCAAGTGAGTGAGGGGTAGAGACAGAAAAAATCCCAGGAGGGGCAGAAGAGAGAGAGAGAGAGAGAGAGAGAAGCGGGGCTGGCCCAAAACGGGACTCATGCTCACCCGAAGCAGGGCTTGAGCTCATCTGATGTGGGACTTGAATTCATGAACCTAGATCATGACCTGAGCCAAAGTCAGATGCTTAATGACTAAGCCACCCAGGCACTCTACCTTTACCACCATCTTAAACACAGATCAAACATAACCTCATCAATAAAGGGGCAGACTGACTTTATTTGCCTTCAGATATGCACGTAAGATATAACCACCTATGAAGCACTTATGCCCAAAATGATTAACTTGTGTCTAATCATGATGGAAAAGAATCAGATAAACCTAAATTGTAGACTATTCTACAAAATAATTGGCCTGGACCCTTCAAAAATATCTGTGTCATAAAAGTGAAAAAATGGGGAGGAACTGACTTGATTAACAGACTAAAGAAATAGGACAACAACAACAACAAGAAGTAGGACAACAAAATGTAAAGCATGACCGACCCTTGATTGGATCTTGGATTGGCAAGGAAAGCCAACTATAAAAGACATTATTTAATTGGAACAATTGTTACAGTTTGACTATGGAGTTGATATTACTTAATATTTTATCAATGCTGAGTTTTTTGAGTATAATACTGTGATTATGTATGGCAGAATGACTTTGTTTTAGTAGATACATTCTGCAGTACTTAGGGCTCATGTGAACTATCAAGTGTCACAATGTCAGTAACTTACTTTCAAATAATTCAGCAAAAATAATTATTGAAGTGGGGATGGGGTGCCTGGGTGACTCAGTTGGTTAAGCGTCCCACTCATGATTTTGGCTCAGGTCAGGATGTCAGTCCTGAAATCGAGCGCTGCGCTGGCTCAGCATGGAGTGCAGAGCCTGCTTGGGACTCTCTCTCTATCCCTCCCCTGCTCATGCTCTCTCTCTCCAAATAAATAAACTTAAAAAAATTAGTGAAAAAGAGAGAAAGGGAGAGGGGTAGTATGTGTGCCATATAAAGACAAAGTCAATGTGGCAGAGTGTTAACTGGTGAATATAGGCTGATGGTATACAAGTGCTTGTTCTTTTTTTTTTTCCAGTTTGTTTTGTCGGTTTGAAATTTTTCAAAATTTAAAAAAATGAGAAGAGGTTCAACATAGAAGCAGCTCAACACAGGTTTTATGTTGTCAACCAGGTTTGGAAGGTGAGTGGGAAAACAAAAGCAAAAGCAAACAAACGCAAAAGCAGAAAGGCTTAGGGACCTCAGCTCATCTACCTTTCCTTAGGTAGCACTGACCTGGACACGAGAACCTCCAGTCTGGCCAATTCTCTGAGAACTAAGTTCTACTTTATATCTATTGCCTGTATTATATATAAAAATAAAACTACAAAACCAACAAAAGTTATAAAGGATATTTTTGAGACTTTAGGGAAATTTGAAGATAGAATGTATATTAGATAATATTACTGTACCAAAGATAACAATCTTATTTGTGATAATGATATTGTAGCTATGTAAGAAAATGTTCATGTTCTTAGGAAGGCAATGCTGAAATACAGTATCTGACGTTTAGTCTCAAGTGATTCAGGGGAGGGAAGGGAAGTGTCTGTGTGTTTAGAGAAAAAAAATACATGGTAAATGTTAATAACTTGAGGATTTAGATTAAAGGTGTAGGGGAATATATTGTGCCATTCATACGGCTGTTGTGTAGGACATTTTTCAAAATTGAAAGTTGGAGTAAAGTTTCCCCATTTACTTTAGTTCTCCCTGGGTGGCTGCTACCTGGTTTGGCTTTCTTTTTTCAGTTTATTTATTTTGAGAGAGACAGAGAGAGCACGAGCAAGGGAGGGGCAGAGAGGGAGAATCCCAAACAGGCTCCGTGCTGCCAGTGCAGAGCCTGATGGCGGCTTGAACCCATGATGACCCGAGCTGAATTTGGATGCTTAACTGACGAAGCCACCCAGGCATTCCCCCCAAAATGTTTAATGATATCCATAATGACAGATTCAATGCAGCAAACATTTATTGAGATCCCACTTTACAGGTCCTGTGCTAAAATGCATAGTTCTTGCCATTTGGGAGTTCACCATTTAATGAGGGAAACAGATAAATACACACTCATTATAATACAGGTGGACTGCACTAAGTGCTACAATATAGAGGCACAAAGTATTGCAGAAATACTGAGAAGAGAGTTAGCAGCTTATTCTCACAAGGATTATCATAGAGGAGATAATACAAAGGCTAAGAATTAAAGAATATATAAAATTTCAGCAGGTATAAAGGAAAGCAGGTCATTCCAAGTAAAGGAAATGGTTTTAGCAAAGGTACTGAGGAATAAAAGATCATGGTAAGTTTGTAAGGGGATAAGCATTTGGTATGGAATAACTAAGTCTTCAGATGTGTGTTATGAAATATAGGAGATGCAAGTGAAAGGAAACTTTGGAATTGTTAAAAAAAAAATACGGTATCTGCCATGTGAAAGTCGCTGTGGTAGAGGCTTTACAAAGATGAACATATTTGTATTCAAAGCAACCCCATGAAGTATATTATTTTCCAGGTCCCACCCGGTAAGAGATTCTGATTCAGTAGGTGGGGAGAATGAGGGAAAGAAAGAATATGCATTTTAAACAAGTACTCTAGGTGACTGTGATGGAAGAGAACCATGAATGACACTTAGAAATACTGATTCAGACTGATTCAGAGAAAAGAATGAATTTGCATGAAGGCAAGTTGCATACATTTAAAAAATTTATTCTTTCCAACCCATGCCATACTCTTACATCAACCTATGACAAACAGACATTATTCTCTTTTTATAGGTGATTAAATTGAGGCACAAAGGGCTAAATAACTTGTTTAAGGTTACCCACCTAAAATGTGACAGTGCCCAGACCCATGAATCTAAATGTCTGCTACATCTCTATCTAGATGCCCTAACAAAAGTTTAGGTTCAGAGGCACCTGGGTGGCTCAGTCGGTTAAGCGTCTGACTTCAGCTCAGGTCATGATCTCGCAGTTTGTGGGTTCGAGCCCTGTGTCAGGCTCTGTGCTGACAGCTCAGGGCCTGGAGCCTGCTTCGGATTCTGTGTCTCCCTCTCTCTCTCTCACTCTCTGCCCCTCCCCCACTTGCTCACGCACGCGCTCTCTCTCTCTCTCTCTCTCAAAAATAAACATTAAAAAAAAAATAAGACTTGTGAACTTAAACCACACAGAAAGTTGTTTAAAAAAAAAAGTTCAACATACTCCAAAAGAATTAATCATTTTCTCTACCCAGCCTTTGCCCCAAACACAAACATATCTGTTCCTACTCCGATATACCCAATCTCAGTGAACAGTACCACCCTGTACCCATTTATCCATCCCAGAATTCTCCCTCACCTGCTAAATCTAGTAAGTTTCCTTATCCTGTCAATTTCACCTTCTTAATGGTTTTCAATAGTCTCCTTTCCACCCACACTACTACTGATTTAACAATAACAGCTTCATTTGTTGAGTGCCTACACCACGTCTGGCACAGTATGTTCATCTTTAGACCAACTCTGTGAGGTAGGTAATGTTAACTGTCTCCATTATATCGATGAGGACTCCACGGCTTTGATTCTGTCCTTTTAGCTCTCTACAGATGAGTTCTAGATGAACACCTCAGCTTTTCCTCTTACCTTTCCTAGTTCTTATCCCTCCAACTAGTTCTAGAACACCTCCTCTTGCTTATCCTAAAAACTAAACTTATGGCAACTTATCATCAATGGCACCTCCTCAGTTTTGCAGTTTGTATTTTCCAGTTTTGTAGTTTTTAACCTTAAAGTTTAAGAGGAATCATGATATATGAGGAAGGAATGGGAAATAAAGTTAGAATGTGACCTGGGTTTACTATTTGATTTCACATTTTTTTGCTCTGTGTCTATGTAAGTTATATAATTTCTGCGTCCTTAAGTTTCCTTAAACAAAGGATAACATTCATAGTAATATTAATGCACACAGTCTTATATGAGGAAGGTACAACGTGCTAAATCCATTGTTGAAGGGAAAAAAAAACCTCTCCAATGTGGCACACTCATAAATTAGTACTCCAATATATCTTATGCCCATAATCTGGATAATCTTTGTCAGACACATCAATCTCCTGCATAAATATCTCAAGTGGCTATGCCTCATCCATT
Source organism: Acinonyx jubatus (assembly GCF_027475565.1). Lineage (NCBI taxonomy): Eukaryota > Metazoa > Chordata > Mammalia > Carnivora > Felidae > Acinonyx > Acinonyx jubatus. The sequence continues at coordinate 59,692,728 of NC_069390.1, read as the reverse complement.
AAATAAAATGTAAACCTAGCTCTGCAGACATTCTGTCAACCATACCACTGCCTACTCTTACATCTCTCTAGCTTTACTCTATGAAATAATCCAATGCAGTCATTTGGTTCACAAGTATTATGTCTTCTTATTCCTCAGCCTTCTCTCATTCTGCCCCTTCTATATCTCAATGCCCTCCCATTCCTTTAACCAATCCAGATATAGTCCTTTCTTTAAGATCAAAGTTGGTAGCTAATAAGCAACTAGGTGTTTGGATCAAAAAAAATGAGTGCATGTGGTTCAAAACCAAGGCATGAACACAGAGCATGTGTTGGGGTTCTCTTTTTCTATGGAGCCCAGTTATGTAGGTGTGACTCTTCACTATACAGATTATATAGGTGTGATTGTTTACAATGTGACAAACTATAAAACTTGAGAAGTTTCCTTAAACAAAATGCCTACAAATGCTGGATAAAAATAAACATCCCTTGAAATGCTTAGCGGAGCTTATAGATGAAAGGGAAATTCCCAAAGGGCAAAAGTGAAGAAACAGCTGAAAATCAGAATGGTATACCGATAACTGAAGTAACGCTGGGGCATCTCCCATTCTTATTGTCTTTTATGAAACACTTTGAGATTAGGAGATAAGACTTGAGCAAGATATGACATTGGAACAGTGACACCCCTACTAAATATGCTAAGTGCCCTTATTAAACCCATCTTCAGTAAAAGGATTGACCAAAAAAATCTACCCACTGGAATAGGGAAAAGCAGGGGCTCTGTGTGTGGGGAAAATGTGTCCCTTGAGAATTTATAATCCCACACTTACCTACACATCACTTTGGGGTTCAATGTACAATATCAGCCTGATCTGGGAAGACCTCAGTCAGGAAATTGACTAAAAGTAGTCTCAGATTAAGAGTAATGTAGGATGCCAAGAAGAAACAAATATCAATCTTTGACAGGACAAATGTCAAGAAGGACATAGACCATTCAGGATTCCTACAGATAAAAAGTTACTGTCAAACTAGAATACCAAGAAGCATTAGGATTAATAAATGAGGGCCTTTTCAGACAAACAAAAACTGAGTTCATTAACAGATCCTCACTAAAGGAACTTGCCAAGAATATCTATAGAAAGAAAGAAAGAAAGAAAGAAAGAAAGAAAGAAAGAAAGAAAGAAAGAGAAAGAAAGAAAAGAAAGAAAGAAAGACCCACAAAGATCCAAATTGCGAGAAGGAAGGATAGGCAAGGAAACTGGTATATGTGTGGGTAAATATAAGCAAACATTGATTGTAATGATTAAAAAACAAAATATCTCAATGCAATAAATAATGTAATAAGAAAATACCTACTCTTAAAGGAACTAAATTATTGGATAACAATAATGTGTAAGATGGAAGGGAAGTGATGAAGCAAAGATACTTTACTGAAGTAGAGATAAAAATTAATTTTAGACTTATTTAGATTTTATTAGGATGAATTACATGAAATTCCTAATATTCAACTCTTTATAAAATATTATCAATCTCATATGGTTCAACCTAATATATTACAATATTAAAGATAACCATTAAGCACATGGAAATAAAATGTACAGCTACCAAAAAAGGGAGACACAAAAGCAGAATAAAACCTCAATACAAAAAAAAAAAAGGTGGACAACAGATGATACCATTAATATAAAAATTTGAACATGAAGAACAATACAAATTATGGGTTGTGGATACAGATAGATATTTGAAAAGTATAAAGGAAATACTTTGATATGGGTGGAGGGAAAGGGATCAAACTCTATTTCTAAGATTTTTTTTAATTGGAATGGTAATTTAATTTACCCATTTAATTAAATGGATAATATGGGTAATAATTTGCAATGAATTAAACTTATTATGTTTAATAATGCAATTTTTAAAGCCATAAAATTTTTTTTATTTTTTTAAAAGTTTGTTTATTTAGAGAATGCAAACAGGGGAGGAGCAGGGAGGGAGAGAGAGAATCCCAAGCAGACTCTGCACCATCAGCACTGAGCCCGATGCAGCGCTCAATATGATAAGTTGTGAGATCATGACCTGAACTGAAACCAAGAGTCAGATGCTTAACCGACTGAACCAACCAGGTGCCCCCATAAAAATTTTTTAAAAGCCATAAAGTTCAAAAGACAAAGAAAAAAAAAAAAGCCCCAATATGTAGTGTTTTCCAATTTCTGTGGTGTAAACACTCCCACCATGTTTGACTTTAAGATACCAGTGTGACATCACTGAATGCAGAGTTAATAAGAGATATACAGTAGCATATATAACATAGTATTTTTACCATACAGATAACAACAGATGTAAATAACTTCAAGAGCAAAGAATGTAGTAAAATAATTAGGAATTAATGAATTTTAAATATGTATTACCCATGTTTTAACCTTATTTAAGTTTATATAATTTAGTTTTTAATAATGGCTGTGTCTAAAAACTGGCTTGCATGGGCACCTGGGTGGCTCAGCTGGTTAAGCGTCCAACTCTTGGTTTTGGCTCAGGTCATGATCTCACAGTTTGTGAGACTGAGCTCCATATTGGGCTCTATGCTGACAGTGCAGAGCCTGCTTGGGATTCTCTCTCCTCTCTCTCTCTGTGCCTCCTGTTCTCTCTCTCTCTCTCTCTCTCTCTCTCAAAATAAGCAAATAAACTTAAAAAAAAAGCTGGCTTACAAAATTCCTGAAAATTTAACAATCAATTCTCACAAGCCAGTGAAAGCCACGTCCAGCACACCACTGCACAAGTATGAATCCAAAGTAGTTACTTCTGAGTGACATCCGTGAAAGTGTTGTGAAGAACCTCTGAAAATCCTCTTCTTCATAAAAGCAATGAGACTACTGGCAAAAGTGTAAACATAAACTTACTCTGTTCTCTGGAAGTTAACAAAGGTCTCCAAAAATTCAGGATGTGTTTATTTAAAAAAACACAGTTGAAAAGTGAGCTTTGTGCAATTTTAACTTGCCCTATTCCAATTTTCTCCTTCCCTAGTTCTCTGGTAGCCTTGAAAAGCAACAACCCACAATCACAGTGAAAACTACCAGCCTGGAAGTCACAAGATGGAATAACAGAATAAAACTCCTTCAAATCTCCTCTCCTAAAAAACTGTCATTATTTGACCTGTCTGATGGTTCTCTGGAAAACCCAATTCATAGGTTGTCTTTATTTGATCTGACTTGGAGTTTGCCAGTATAAACCTCTTTTTCCCCTCAAAGAAGTTTGTCCAAAACTGTCAGAGACAAATGTTTAACAGTGCAGCTGCCTGATGCGTTAGATAGCAGGGCAAACAAGGTTAACCAAAAAACTCAAAAGGGAAAACTGGGAAATGAGATCTCCATAGAGGGCTCTGAAAAACTCTGATATGAACCTTGGTATTGAAATGGTGATACACATGTCCAGGGTTGTGCATATGCTCAGGAATGACATGAGAAGGCCCTATACACACCACTCTGGCTAATCTTGAGACTCAGCATAAGCAAGAAATAGGCAGAATTTTATTTTATTTTATTTATTTTATTTTTTATTTTTTTAATGTTTATTTACTTTAGAGAGAGATGGAGCATGAGTGGGAGAGGGGCAGAGAGAGAGGGGGACACAGAATCCAAAGCAGGCTCCAGGCTCTGAGCTGTCAGCACAGAGCCCGATGTGGGGCTCGAACTCATGGACCACAAGATCATGACCTGAGCCGAAGTCGGACGCTCAACCAACTGAGCCACCCAGGCACCCCTAAATAGGCATAATTTTAAACTGCCTGGCTGAGTGTTGACTACATACCGCAAACTGCAAACAGAGCCCCTCAGCAAACACTGGAATACCTACTGGTTCCAGGCATATAAGGAAATCTCTGTCAAATATTATCTCAGGAAACTATATTCAAAGAACTAAAGGAAAGTATAAGGACAATACCTTAAAAATTAGAGAATATCAATAAAGAGATAGAAATTATTTTTTAAGGACAAAATAGAAATGCTGGAGTTGAAAAGTATAATAACTGAAGTGAAAATTTCACTAAAAAGGCTCAACAGAAGGTAAGAGTCAGCAAAAGTGAAAAATACATTAATTTAGATTATACAATGTGAGAAAAAAGGGAAAAGAATGAAGAAAATGAACAAAGCCTCAGACATCTGAGGGACTACCATCTAAAATACCAATATACTCATAATGGATATCAAAGGAGAGGAGAGACAGAATGGGCAGAAAGGATATTTGAAGAATGACTGAAAATCCTCCCAATTTGACAAAAACAACAATGCACATATCCAAAAAGCTCAATATATTCCACATAAGATAAATTCAAAGTGATCCACATGTAGACACATCACAGTGAAACTGTCAAAAACAAAAGACAAAGAATTTTGAAAGCAGCAAGAAAGGAATGACCTGTCAAGTCCAACGAAGAACTTTAACAGTTGGGTTTCCCATTAGTAAACAATGAAGCCAAAAAAGTGGGATGACATACACAAAGGGCCAAAAGAAAAAGACTTAAACAAATTTTTTTTTTAATGTTTATTTATTTTTGAGAGAGCGAGAGCATGAGCAGGAAACGGCCAGAGAGAAAGAGAGAGAGCGAGAGAGAGACACAGAATCTGAGCAGGCTCCAGGCTCTGCGCTGTCAGCATAGAGCCTGACGTGGAGCTCAAACTCATGAACCATGAGATCATGACCTGAGCCCAAGTTGGACACCTAACTGACTGAGCCACACAGGCACCCCAAGAAAAAGACTATTAATCAAGAATTATGTATCAAGCAAAATTATCCTTTAAAACTGAAGGATCAACTTTCATCATTACAGTATGAGGAGCTCCATAACCTCCTCCAAAATGAAAATTATTAAAGGAAACAAAAACTAGGGGAGCCTGGGTGGCTCAGTCGGTTAAACGTCCGACTTCAGCTCAGGTCACAATCTCGCGGTCCGTGAGTTCGAGCCCCGCGTCGGGCTCTGGGCTGACGGCTCAGAGCCTGGTGCCTGCTTCCGATTCTGTGTCTCCCTCTCTCTCTGCCCCTCCCCCATTCATGCTCTGTCTCTCTCTGTCTCAAAAATAAATAAAACGTTAAAAAAAATTAAAAAAAAAAAAGGAAACAAAAACTAAAACACACACACACACACACACACACAAACAAAAAATAAATTTTAACCACCCCCCCCCCAAAAAAAATTGGAAAAAAGAATACCACTCAAAGCCTTTGGAAATGATTCTAAGAGCAAACAGCAAATGAAGAAACATCTTTTGAGGTGCCTGTTTGGCTCGGTCAGTTAAGCATCCAACTTCAGCTCAGGTTATGATCTTGCAGTTTGTGGGCTCGAGTCCCACACTGGGCTCTTTACTGTCAGCACGGAGCCTGCATGGGATCCTGTCTTGTGTTCTCTCTCTGCCCCTCCCCCACTCGCTCGCTCTCTCTAAATAAACTCAAAAAAACAGAAAAAGAAAAGAAACATCTCTTCAGGAAATTCTATAAATATTTGGTAGGCAAGGTGAATATCTATGGTTTCTCAGGAAGACTGCTGCCTGCTTCTCCACTCCCAGCCAGTGAGGTGGATACTCCACTGGATTGCATCAGCCCACAACACGGAGCTGTTTCCCCTTTCAGCTACCAGCTGGAAGGCTTTGTTCCTGGGAGGAACAGGACTTAAGTATTTCTCATCCTGCTCCCAGCTGTCTGTTGCCGAGAAGTCCTAAGTGAATGTGGTTGAGAGGTAGGGGCTCCCTTCTTTCACCCAACCTCTAGCTTGGGAGACTCTACCTGAGTATGGCACAGTGAGAATCCTGTAGGAAGTACAATACAAGGAAAATGCAAGTTCAAACCACAACGAGATAATGTTTCACACCCACCCAGATGATACAATAAAAACAACAAAAAAAAAAAACAGGAGAGATTTAGAAAAATTGGAACCTCCATAATTCCTAAAATCTTTGTAAAACAATTTGGCAGTTCCTCAAAAAATTAAACATAGAGTTGTCACATGACCCAGCATTTCCAATCTTAGGTATATACCTAAGAGAATTGAATGATTTTGTTCACATGAAAAGTCTAGAATAAGCACATCTATAGTAACAGAAAGTAGATTAGGGGCTCCTGGCTAGCTTAGTCAGTAGAGCATGTGACTCTTGATTTTGGGGTCGTGAGTTTGAGTCCCAAGTTGGGTGTAGAGATTACTTAAAAAAATAAAATCTTAAAAACAAAAAAAAGTAGATTAGTAGTTGTAGGAGTTGGGGGGAGGGAAGAGAAGTGACTGCTAATGGTTATGAGGTTTCCTTTTGGGGTGGTAAGTATATTCTGGAATTAGTAGTGGTAAGTACTGTACAAGTGCATGACAATAGAAAGTCCATTGAATTGCATAATTTAAAAGGGTGAGTTAATGGTACCTGAGTTATATCTCTGGGTGGGGAAGTGAGAGGAGGAGGGAGAAGGCGAGGGAGAGGGAGAGGGAGGGGGAGAGACAGAGAGAGAGGAATAGTTACTTTTCACTTGGTCATTATGGCTTAGGAGGTTGGAAATCATTTGGTCAGCTTCATGCAGTGTCAACCACACACTCATAGCTTACCTCAGTTCCTGTTTCTCTCCAGTCCCAAGCCCGACTTCCCCCTGGCCACACTTTGCAGTCCTTATAGGTTTTAGTAGAGCCTTGTACTTTCATTTGCCCCCATGATAGGGAAGCAATTTCAGGGGAGGACATAAGGAACTTAACTGAACTCTGAAATTAAAAGAAAAATATGTCAATTAAGTTATGAAGTAAGGTTGAAAACAACTCCAAAACACAGGAGCTAGTCTACATACAAAAATGTATTCTAAAATATAATACTATATACAAAATACAGGAAACCCTGGTCCGCTGTGAGTTAACTTTGTCAGTTATGTGGTTGTCACTTCTTCTCTAGAGGTCTCAAAAGTAAAATGTTATTCTTGGGATCCTGAATCATTTAACCATGGAAACTAGATACTACATTACTAAGACTCTGGGTGGAATTCTCAATATTTTTTGAGAGATAAAATTAAGATTTACTTCAGCATGATGGAGTAAGGAGGTTGACACATCCTCTCCCCAAAAAGTAAGTATAAAGCTGTACAAGTCTTTCAAAAGAATAACTTGGCACTCTAGAAATAATAATAAAGGCATACTACAAGCTTCAAAGTGCTTATTTATGAAAGCCACTGTATTTCAGAGATCAATAACATGGCTTGCTGTTCCTGCCTGGGATTACTGTCATGTCCCCACATCAGTTCTGTTGGCACAGAGGTTCACCTTGGTTGAGGCAGAACATGAAAACCAACAACAGTCTTGCTGCTTTGGCCAGAGGAGGCTTGATTGATTTAGTGCATTAGAAGTTAAACTGGTGAGCTCAGCGGCAAGCAAGCAAACATGGATGGCAGGTGGCTCTGCTTCCTTGCTATTGTGAGTGTTTGGGGCAAGCAATGGATTTGCAGAGTAGGCAGGGATTTAACAGGAATTTCTCAGAGCTCACATAGCTATAGGGGGCTTGGTGAGCTCTCCACATATCTGGAGTGGACCAATTGCTGTGAGTATGTGTATCAAAGACACAAACTGAGTAGGCCTAAATCATGCAAACATTCTGGGCCAGTGGAACCAACAGCACATGCAAAATAAAGAAGCAAGAAAGCACAAGAGCACTTAGAATAAAGTAAAAGCCAGGCGAGCCATGAAAACAACATGAACATTGAAGGTACTCCCCAGTACACAAACTGACCCACCAGTAGAGTGAAAGTCTTACTGGCTTGAGTTGTTTGAACACAGTCTTTCTTTGACTGAATACTAAGCTATGTAGGAAGCCGAACTTAAAAATAAAAACAGGAAGAGAAATTAAGGAGCACCTGGCTGGTTCAATTGGAAGAGCATGCGATTCTTGATCTTGAGATCATGAGTTCGAGCCCCACATTGGGTGCAGAGATTACTAAAAAAATAAATAAACTTAAAGAAAATGAATAGGGGAGTCTGGGTGGCTCAGTCGCTTAAGTGTCTGACTCTTGGTTTCCCCTCAGGTCATGTTCTCACAGTTCATGAGCTCAAGCCCCCCATCAGGCTCTGCACTGGCAGCATGGAGTCTGCTTGGGATCCTCTCTCTCTTTCTCTCTCTCTCAAAATAAATATACTAAAAAAATAAAATAAATGAATAAAAATTAAAAACAGATTTCAGTGGCCACACATTGCATGAGAGACAGAATTTACAGATTTAGTCTAAGCAAGTGACTAAGTACAAAGAACAATAATGGGCAGGGGGAACATCAGAACCTAGGCTTCCAACAATGTATTCGAAAATATTCAGTTTTGGAGCATCTGGGTGGCTCAGTCTGTTGGGTGTCTGACTTGGGTCAGGTCATGATCTCGCGGCTCATGAGTTCAAGCCCTGCATCGGGCTCTGTGCCGACGGCTCAGAGCCTGGGGCCTGCTTCAGATTCTGTGTCCCTCTCTCACTCTGCCCCTCCCCCATTCATGCTCTGTCTTTCAGGAATAAATAAGCATTAAAAAAAATTAAAAATATTAAGTAACTTTTGAAAATTGCTATAAGGGAAGTATAATGAATTGCTATGAGTATTGAAAAAGACTTCTGTGTTAGTTGGCTAGAACTTCCATAACAAAATACCACAAACTGAGTGGCTTAAAAAACAGAAATTTATTTTCTCAGTCTGGAGGCTGGAAGTCCAAGATCAAGGTGCCAACAGGGTTGATTTCTGGTGACACCTCTCTTCTGGCTTGCAGATGGATTTCTCCTTACTTTGTCTTCACATGGCCTTTTCTTTGTGCATTAGAACTCTTGGTGTCTTTCTTGATCTTTTTTTGGGGGGTGTGGTAGGGTTCAAATTCCTAATTCAATCTTTTTACTAGTTATAATTCCATTCAGATTTTCTACTGTTTTTTGAGTTTCAGTAGTTTGTATTGTTCTATTCATTTCACTTAGATTATCTAATTTGCTGGCAAACAGTTATTTATAATATTCCTTTATAATCCTTTTTAAAAATTACTGTAGTTATGTCCCCTTGTTCATTTCAGTTACTTGACTTTTCTGTTTTCATCTTTGCCAGTCTAGCTAAAGACTTGTCAATTTTGTAGGTATTTTCAAAGAATCAATTTTTGGATTTGTTGCTTTTCTCTATTTTTCTATTCTCTCTTTCATGAAGATCTATGCTAATCTTTATCATTTCCTTCCTCCTACTTATTTTGTGTTTAGTTTGCTGTTTTCCAGTTTTATAAAGATGGAAACTTAGGTTATTGATTTGAAATAATCTTTAAAAAATTTTTTTAATGTTTATTTTTTTGAGAGAGAGAGCGTGAGCGGGGCGGGGGGGGGGGGGGGGGGGAGAGACAGATAGACAGACAGACGCAGAATCTGAAGTAGGTTCCAGGCTCTGAGCTGTCAGCACAGAGCCCAACGCAAGACTCGAATGCAAGAACCTAGAGATCATGACCTGAGCTGAAGTCGATTATGACCTGACTCATAACCCACTGAGCCACCCAGGAGCTTCTGAAATCATCTTCTTAAATATAGGCATTTACATATAGCGTATTTCTCTTTAAGTAGTGTTTTAGGTGTATCCCCTAAGTTTTGTTTTTTTTATGTTTTCATTTTTATTTATCTTAAAGTATTTTCTAATTTTATGATTTCTTCTTTGAACAATTGGTTATTTGGGTGTGTGTCACTTAACATCCATATACAAATTAATTTTCCAAATTTTCTTCTGTTTTTTATTCTGGCTAAATTCCATGTTTGGAGAACATGTTTGGCATAATTTCACCATGCTTAAATTTGTTGAGTCTTCTTTTTTATGCCCTAGCACATGGTTTATCTTGGAGAATTTTCCATGTGTACTTGGGAAAAATGTGTATTCAGCTATTGTTATGCAGTATCCATAGATGTTTGTTAAATCTAGTTATTTTGTTGTGTTTTTCAAGCAAATTTCTTTGTTTACAGTCTGCTCAGTTATCCTAGATGACCATTACTGAAAGTGGAGAATTGGGGCGCCTGGGTGGCTCAGTGGGTTAAGTGTCCAACTTCGGCTCAGGATATGATCTTGCAGTTCGTGAGTTTGAGCCCCATGTTGGGGTCTGTGCTGACGGCTTGGAGCCTGGAGCCTGTTTCAAATTGTATCTCCCTCTCTCTTCACCTCCACCATTCATGTTCTGTCTGTCTATCTCTCTCTCAAAAATAAACTTAAATAATAATAATAAGAAAGTAGAGTATTGAAGTTTCCAAGTAGTATTGTTGAATTCCTCTATTTCTCCTTCCAATTCTGTCAGTTTTTGCATCTTGTGTATTAGGGCTCTTGATGTATTGATTCCATGTGGTTTTGATAAACCTCTAGCTTTAGGAATGAAGCACTGACCTTTGTATATCTTGCTGTAGGAATGAAGCATTGACCTAGGCTAATGCATTCAGTACATTCTACTTTCACTTTCTACACTGGGCACACTGGCTCATGGTTGAATATGAGAGCAGAGATGGACCAATCAGTGTCAGTTTGGGGACTTTTTTGGGGAGCTTCTGAGATATTGAGGCTGGGATGTATAGAATATAGGAAAGTACCTTGAAACTGCCAGTACTATGAGGGAAATCGGTCTGAAAATTCAACCCATGAATAGGAAGACTAAATAGAGAGAAATACTGAGAAACAGACTTACCACCTGATTAGACCATACCTCAAGCATGACCTACCACTGGTCTTTTCAGTTATGTAAGGTAATAAATTTCCTTTATGTTTAAGCCTGTTTGTCTTTTACTTGCAAATTAAAGTATTTTGACACAATTTATTTTAATGATTCACCAGATATCCGAATATCATCTTAAGAGTACTAAAGAAATACTTTTGCAACCTAGTTCTGCTTGGTACTTAGAAAATTGGTGTGCCTGGCATATACAATTTTACTGAATGAAAAATATACGATAGCTACTGTATTCATGCTTAGATGTCATCTAGGAGTGTGATATTAAAGCAGGAATTTTACCCAATAATATCTATTTCCTTTGTCATAATCAAGTGATAAAGATCCCATTTGTTCATTCATCCAGACATTCATTCATTTATTTTCCTCCACATGTAAAGGTAAGGGAATGTGTTTCAAACTCTTTGTCTAAACCACAGCAACAAATACATTTTATGTCATAATACACGCTGGCAAACATACATATTTCATAAATATTTCTTGCAATATACTTATACTTATCCTTACTATAGATGATACACTATTTTCTGTTCTATTTTTTTAGCACTGTTCTATTTTTATTCTTTTTCATTTTTAATGTAATTCTGGTCTTGATCCACCACATTGATTTTAAAACTATGGGTCATGACCCAGTGTTTAAAAAATATTGCTATAGGCTAGGGCTATATTCAAAATAAATAATGAGGGCAGCATGTGCACTGGCTACATCAAGATGGGAGTGGACTTTTTATTTAAGGTCAATTAAGTAATGACCTTATCAAAATTTTTGTCTCTTTCTGCAAAACTGTTGTTAAAGATGTGTTCTAGGTCAGATTTTTCTTAAAATGGGGTCTTCAGATCCCCAGGTCTAGAGATACATAGATGTATCTGAAAGTTCTACCAATATGTTTTAATTTCAATTTGTGTTTAAGCAGTATTACTTAAAAAACTTATTTTACTATACGTTAAATAAAAACTTTTCTTTTGCTATAAGTCACAACTATAAATGTTTTCCTAAAGTAAGACTTTCTTTTTTGTTTTTTATTTTTTCATTGTGGCAAAATATACATAAAATAAAATTTACCCCTTTAACCATTTTTTTTTCTTAAGTGGGCTTCATAAGCCCAGCATGGAGTCCAACTTGAGGCCTGAACTCACACCCTGAGATCATGACCTGAGCTGAGATCAAGAGTCAGCTGAGAGAGGTGCCGGTAGCTCAGTAGGTTGAGCTTCTGGCTCTTTATTTTGGCTCAGGCCAAGAGCTTGTGGTTCGTGGGATCTAACCCTGTGTCCATCTCTGGACTCTCGGCGTGGAACCTGCTTGGGCTTCTCTCTCCCTCTCTCTATGCCCCTCCCCCACAAACGCTCTTCTCCCCCCCCCCCCCATAAATAAACTTTAAAAAATTTTGAAAAGGGGAGCCTGAGTGGCTCAGTTGGTTGAACATCTTGGTTTCAACCCAGGTCATGATCTCATGGTTGGTGAATTTGAGCCCCGCATCAGGCTCCACACTGATGGTATGGAGCCTGCTTGGGATTCTCTCTCTCTCCCCCCCTCTCCCCGGCCCCTCCCCCCCATTTGCATGCTCTCTTTCTTTCAAAATAAATAAACTTAAAAAAAAATCTTTAAAAAAGATGAAAAAAAAAGAGTCAGCTGAGATCAGGTCAGATGTTCAATGGACTGAGCTACCCAGGCACCCCCCTTTTCAATAATTTTTAAGTGTATACTTAAGTGGCATGAGGTATAGTCACACTGTTATGTTGACTTTAATTTTTCACAGCAGTATTTCTTAAAATGTAATTTTCAAGAGTATTGGAGAAATTTCAAAAAAACATTTTTCCCTTTAAAAAGAGTTTGTGTATTACTCAGGATTAGGAGTCAGTATTGTAGGTTACACATTGAACTTACAATCTAGATTTATTTTTCCTCCCTTGACAAAAATGAATATTTTTCTTTAGATAATGAGAATGATGTAGAGCATTGTGCTTTTTTCCCCTAGAAACACAGAAATTCAATAATTGTAAGCATTTTCTGTTCCCAATATAATTATTTGCCTGTACTGTATATCTTTATCTTCCTTTCATCATAAATTGTCCTATTTTACACGGTTTATATTATGCCTTGTTTCAAATTCTTTTTAAAAAGGTACTATGTAAGTTTTAAATGCACGCTGAAAATTCTGGCTCAAAGTAGTAGACTATATAAATTATGGCTGAATTCAATCTAAATTTTAGAAATTCCTTTGTTCAATAATAGCAACTAATGTTTTAAAAATAGTTCTAGTGAATGTGCCAGGGATTGCGCTAGTCAATTTACTGTGAATACCTAGTAAAATCCTACCATTTAAGTACATTTATTACCCCCACTTCACAGAGGTTCAAAGAAATGAAGAATCTTCTGTAATGTCCTGAAGCAGTTCTGTTAGGACCCAAGTCTGGCTGACTTCCCAAGCTCAGGCCCCTAACCATAACGCACCGTTACATTCCAAGCTGCACATTCTACTTTGCAAGATTGATAGTTTTCTGAGATTCTTTGTGGGAGAATGAGCACTGCTGCCCCAATGAAACTGAACCTTGTCTTCTAACAAAGTTTTTGCTCTTGCACCAAGTCGCTATCCTGTCCGTTTTCTTAGTGGAGTCCTAGCCCACCAACTGACCCTGGTCCCCTATAAGATCTTTGTGCCTCAAGAGTCCCTTCCCCTCACACCCTGGCAACCACAGCAGGGCCCTGTCCCCTCACACCTTGGTCGGCCTGAAGAGCCTGGTCCCTTCTAGACCCTGATCTCCTTGCAGGGCCCCGATTCCTCAGCTAGGTGATCCCCGCAGAGCCTCATTCCCTCAGGTCCTCGTCCCCCAGAGCCCTCAGACCCTGTTTTTCAGTATAGCTACGATTCTTGTGCCCCAGCAGACAGCAATACCCTTCAGCAAAGCTTCGCAGGCACTTCTTACAAAGGTCTCACCCCATTCCCTAATTAAGAGCACTTCTCAGCCTTTCCCCTTTCCAACCTTCTCCCAGAACCGTGCTTTTCGATTCTCCTCTTTTTCTGCTGCTTATTCACTCTCCTAAACTTCCCCCACCATCTGATGGCCGGGTTTTAGATCCCGGAGCTCCCACAAAACTCACCCAACGTCCTCTCTCCACGAGAGTTGCGATCCCACACCGCTCCGCGCTTTACCTCTCACCTTGGTTGGTTCAGGCCCTCTTGGCTAAGAGCTCCCCCCACTCGCCCCGCCCCGAAAAAGCCTTTCAGCCAGTCGTCGCCAGAAGCCCCGCCCCCTCCAAGACTATTGGCCACCACTCCTAAAAAGTCCCGCCTCTTCAAGCTTCCAGTCCTCCTCCCTGCCCCGCTTCCCTTGTTTTCATTCCCCCTGTCACACGAGGCTGTGGCAAACCCAAAGTGGGAGGGGCGAGGAAGAGGGAGGGAAGGGGGCGGAAAGAGGGCGGAAAGTGAAAGGCACAGAGCGCCTCTCTTTCCCTCGTCTGGTTGGGTTCTCGACTGCTCCGAGCAGCCGTTGTATTGTGGGATCGCGGCGCCGTGCCTGAGACGCTCGGATCCGCAGGAGAGCCTACTCACTAGCGCCTCCTGTTGTCTGTAAAGCTGCCCTGCCATTCCTCGGCACCTAACTCCCTCCACCCCCCCCATCGCCTCCTCCTCCATCCTCCAGTTCAAAATGGCGGCGGCGGCAGCAGCGGCGGCCGCGATGGCTCCTCCGGGCTGCCCGGGTTCGTGCCCCAACTTCGCCGTAGTCTGCTCCTTCTTGGAGCGCTACGGGCCGCTGCTCGACCTGCCTGAGTTGCCGTTCCCTGAGCTGGAGCGGGTGCTGCAGGCGCCGCCGCCGGACGTCGGCAGTGGAGAAGGTAAGCGAGGGGCCCGAACGCCCGGCGGGAAGCGGCCCTGGCACGCTCCTTCTCTCCGCTGTTCACGGATATCCCGGGCCTCCGCGGCTCTGTCCTTCCCCTGGGGCGCAGCTCCGCCCGGCCTGGCCTCTCCGCCCAGCCCCCAGGGTCTTGAGCAGTGGGGAGGCGGGGCAGAGACCCCCTAGGGCCACCGGGCCTGGCGCCGAGCGGAGGTGGGGGCGTCGCGGGCTAGATGTGGGCTGGGGGCGTGGAGGGGTCATTGTGCTGATCGGCGGCCCCTGGGACTGCTCCCCGGCGGCAGGGGCCGGTCCTCCACCCCTTCTCCCCCTGGGTGGCGGGGGAAGGGGAGCGCAGGTTCCGGCCAGCTTTGCGCTTTTCTCCTCCTCCCTTGCCTTGCTCCTTCCCCTCCTCCCACCATCCACCCGACCATCTCGGGGGAGGCTGGGCTCATCTTCTCGGGGCGCCCCTTTCTCTCCCTCCACCTGGGTGGGCGGGGGCCAGCGGACACTTCAGCTCTCCCTCCCTCTAGTGGGAACTCCCCCGAGAGAGTCGGCTCGCGTCTCTCTTCCTTTCCCCTCGAGGGCCAGTTTAACCCCCAAAACTCCTTCCTCAGAGTAGGGAGGTTTGCTCCTCCCCCATGGGAGAGGGTCCTTCTCCATTCTCGCTTTGGGGGTCGAAGTCGGCAGCATCTCTCCACTTTGGAGGTTAGAGGGTTAATTTTTCCTCCCCCATAGTTTTCCTCCTCCTTCTCCCCACCTCCCCCCAAATAATAGAAAAGCATCTCCCCACTTTTCTAATCCCTTCCCCCTTCATCTTGGCAGCGGGGCTTAGGGGAAGAAGTCGCCCTCCCATTTGCAGGGTGGGGTGGGGTGGTTAGTATGTAGGCTGGAGGAGGGGCTCAGACGGAGGGGGAAACAGTTGAAGAAGGTGCTTGTTGCTCATGTTTCTCTCTCTGGTGCTGCTGGTCTATTATTGGTGTTCGCAAGTGGTGCTCCTTCCACATAAGGCCACCGCGCGGGTGCAGGGCGCATGCTCTGCCCGGCCCCATTGAAACTTCCTGCTGCTGCTGCTGGTTGTTTCGCTGGAGCATCTCAGCTCTGTGCCTGCTGCCTCCGGCCCTTACACTGAGCGCGTACACTCACCCCTTATTTATTTCTGATCCATGGCTCTCCTTCCTTGGCGTATTTCTTCCCTCAAAGAAGGTTTTTTTGTTTTGTTTTGTTTTCTCTCTGTATTCTAAGCATTGCCTTTATCTGGGAACAGCCCTTGGCTGGAAAAGAGACGTTTTCCAGACCTTTTTTTTTGGTCCGTATTAGGTGGCTAAAGTGGACGGGGTATTGTATAAGACAGATAGCTGTTTCCTTTCTAAGAAAGCAAGGTTGCTCTTCAGTTCTCCATGGAAATGAAGAAGTTTCTGCTAACAGTCTTATTTACATTGCCAGGAAGGGTCCGAGTGTGAAGTTTTTCAAAATATTAGCTGTAGAGAAAATGATGTTATGACTACCAAAGACTCAAATTAATACAGCGTTTATGGTACAGGCACATATCCCTTCTTACCTGCCCAAATTTACCCTTAAACTCTGGCATATAAAAAGGTAGTTTTTTTAATGTAGTATGAAATAAGAGTGTGATAAGTTACATTGTATAAAGACTTCCTGCAGAATTTCTTTAGAAGTTAAGCTCCCCAATATAGGTATTTTATTATGAAATTGTATTTATATTCAAGTTTTAGAGAAGTAGTCACTGAAATAGAATGCCTTAGTTGCTTTTAGGATACTGTTGGAAATGATAGTAATGTATGTATCTGGGAGAAATTTGGGAATTTGGGGAAAGAATTGCTGGCAGATTGTTTTTGGAATTTTCTTGGACCAAGATGAAAGGCAGGCATAGACCTGTGATGGCATTGCATTCTGGGTGGCATACAAGTTTGCTTGCCTTCCATTCTTTTTAAGTATTTTGGCCACTGCATTTGGCTTGTTAGTTATAGAAGAAAAAATATCAGGGTCAGTTTACTAGTTCATGTTACCTTTCTATCTAGAATTGAACAATGGGCCATGTACTAAATGAAAAATGAGAAATATTCTGGGCTGGGAAATTGTACCAGTGGGCTCAGCCACTTCATTACCATTGGTATAGTTACATCTATAATAATAGATCTTGTCATAATGTTACCTAAGAATAATTATTAATTAATGTTATACAGTTCAAGATGCTTGGCAAATGAAAAGTCTTGCAGGTGAAATGCCATTACTGTGCAGGGAAAAGATTTTCAGGCCTTTGATGATGGTTAACCTACTTGTAACAGTTGGATAAAACAACACTGGCCAAACTAACAAGATTTGAACTGAGTCTTTATGAAGGAGTTGTGGTATACTAGAAAAAGTTAAAAGACATGGGTTTTCGCCCTGAACAGTAATATATAAGTTGTAGGGCAAATTACTTAATTTTGATGGACCTCGTCTCTTCAGTAAATAGAGATAATTATCTCAGGATCAAATGAAATATTTCAAAAATCCTTTCATAAACTAAGCGCTTGAAGTATTCTTGTATTACAAATTTTATTGAAGATGTTTATGA
This sequence comes from Acinonyx jubatus, assembly GCF_027475565.1. Taxonomy (NCBI): domain Eukaryota; kingdom Metazoa; phylum Chordata; class Mammalia; order Carnivora; family Felidae; genus Acinonyx; species Acinonyx jubatus. The sequence continues at coordinate 59,675,636 of NC_069390.1, read as the reverse complement.
GAGAGAAGATCTACAAGTGTATTTGGAATTAAAATGTTAAATTCTAGTACGTTGTGAGAATAGGGGTGTGAGCTATTATACTCTTGGGGAAAAGTCTTTGTTATAATCAAATGAGTTTTGCTCTGTGTAAAATTTAACTGTTTTTAAAAGACCATTCTTAATGTTACATAAAGAATCCTAGTTTATAAAATTCTTTGTTTTTTCTAGTGTGCTTATCCTTTAAAAGGTGCTTTTGAAAGTCTATTCTTTTGAGTTGCCAGTTTAAGACTTTCACCTCATCATTTTTTGTGATAGGTATAGCAACGTGATGACATCCTTTGGAGGAGTTTGTAGTTCTCTATATTGTCCTTGTTTAAGCACTTTATGGTCTTTTCCCGAAAAATTTGTTCCTAAGTTTTTATTTGACATTGTGGCTTTAGTTTAGAAAGCTTCCTTTATCCTCCAGAGAGTTAATGATTAAATTTGGTTTAAGTTGGAATGATATAATAATAAGTAGCATTTATTGAGCATTTACTATGTGCAGACATCATCTCATTCCTCACAACTATTCTCTGAGGTTAGTACTATTACTCCTGTTGGGCAGGCATAGAACTAAGGTTCAGGAGTTTGATTCAACTGCCCAGTGCCCAAGATTATATAGTTATTGGTAGAATCTGATTTTTAACCTAGGTCTGAGTCCAAAGCCAGAAAATTACAGAATACCTTGCCATAGGGCCATATTTCCCAGATTGCACTAAAATACTCCAGAGTATTGCCACCAATTTATAGAGGCACTATGTGGTAGTTTAAATTTTCAAGGAAGATGCAGCAGTATTTGACATCTGTTGGTTGCCAGGTAAACTACTACTTGACATAACTCCTGATTTGAACATTAGATTATGCTGTATTCCTTTGGGTGATGTATCTTTGTAAAGTTGGGTTTTGGGGGGTTGCTGTGACAAAATGTAAATACTGCATGAAAATCAGTGAGGAATAGGAAATCAGGATAGCAGTGTCCGATTCGATTCCAAGGTTTAAGAAGTTGTTCATTGCCCAACCATAATATGCATTGTGTAAGTAAGTGTGATTATTTTGGAATGAAGTAAAAAAAATTTTTTTCAGCTAAAGTAGATTAGTTTTTCAAATTGCTGCTAACGACTTGGTAAGTGGAACTGTTAGTATTTCTTGGTTTAGTGTTGCTGTGAAAAAAATTAGTGAAATACCGAGGGTGTCATGAACCTAGAGAGCTTGGGAACCTGTGCTCTAGAGACTTTCATTGAGTTTGGGGGCTAGGAAGGAGTACTATATCCATTTTGACTTTATTTTGCAGGAAGAAAACCAAGGAGCACAGATTGATTTCACGTGTATATAGCCAACCATTGGTGCTCTTCAGACTATTCTGTTAAAAGTTCAGGGACGCCTGGGTGTCTCAGTCGGTTAAGCATCCAGCCAGCCTTGGCTCAGGTCATGATCTCATGGTTCGAGGGTTTGAGCACCGCATCAGGCTCTGTGCTGACAGCTCAGTGCCTGGAGCCTGTTTCGGATCTGTGTCTCCCACTCTCTCTGTCCCTCCCCTGCTTGCACTCTGTGTCTCCTTCTCTCAAAAATAAATAAACTTAAAAAAAAAAAAAAAAAGTCCACCTGTAGGTTGAAACTGTGGGGAGAAAAATTTAGATTTCTCGTTGATGTTAGTTAGAATAGGAAAAGGGTGTACTAACTGAAGGGGTGTGTGTGTGTGTGTGTGTGTGGTTTTTTTTTTTTTTTCAACATTTATTTATTTTTGGGACAGAGAAAGACAGAGCATGAACGGGGGAGGGGCAGAGAGAGAGGGAGACACAGAATCGGAAACAGGCTCCAGGCTCTGAGCCATCAGCCCAGTGCCTGACGCGGGGCTCGAACTCACGGACAGTGAGATCGTGACCTGGCTGAAGTCAGACGCTTAACCGACTGCGCCACCCAGGCGCCCCTGTGTGTGTGTTTAAATGTTTATTTTATTTTTGAGAGAGCACGTGTGCGTGCAAGCAGGGCAGGGTCAGGAAGAGGGAGACGGAGAATTAGAAGCAGGTTCCAGGCTCCTGGCTGTCAGCCCAGAGCCCACCGTGAGGCTCAAACTCATGAACCATGAGATCATCACCTAAGCCAAAATCAGAGGCTTAATTGACTGAGCCATCCAGGTACTGTGTGTGTGTGTGCGCGCGCGCTTAATATTTAGTTTAGGGAGAGTGCAAGTGGGGGAGGGGCAGAGAGGGGGACAGAGGATCCAAAGCCGGCTCTGCGCTGACAGGCTGACAGTGAGCCTGATGTGGGGCATGAACTCATGAACTGTGAGATAATGACCTGAGCTGAAGTTGGATGCTCAACCGTCTGAGCCACCCAGGTGCCCCACCCCATGTGTGTTTTTAAAGTTTATTTATTTATTTTTGAGAGACTGGGAGAGAGTGCAAGTGGGGTAGTGGCAGAGAGAGAGGGAGAGAGAGAATCCCAAGCAGACTGTGCTGTGTGTTAGCCCAGTGTGGGGCTTGGACTCAACGAAATGTGAGATCATGACCTGAGCTGAAGTCAGTGCTTAACCAACTGAGCCACCCAGGTGCCCATTTTTTTTTTTTTTAATTTATTTTTTTAAGTAATCTCTATACTCAACGTGGGCCCTGAACTCATAACTGCAAGACCAAGCATTGCATGCTCCACCAACTAACTCAGTCAGCCAGGTATCCCTGAAGGTGTTGTTTTATCCCCATACCCTCACAATCTACTTTTGCCCTCCTAATTCTGTGCTCTATATGGACATCCCTAGCTTCCTCCTGACTGAAAGTGGATTATCAGGAGGTATGGATACAAGTAAAAGTGGACATTGACTTTGTGGGATTACCAACATTCAAGGCTCCCAAGTGTCTTTCCTCTCCTTCAGAGGACATTCTTTTTGAAGAGGAAAATGTACTTTTTCATTCTTTAAAGATAGTTTTTGTATGTGTATTGTTTGAAAAGTTATATATATCTAATATCAGTCTATTAAAGTATATGTGGGTAATGTGTTATGATTCCCATAGTTCTGTGGTTGACTGAGTCATTTGTATGGTATTAAGTAAGTTGGATCATTTGTTTTTGGTTTGATTTTTTTTTGAGATTTTTATGTTACAAGAACCATTTTATTTTATTTTTAATGCTTATTTTTGAGAGGGGGGAGGGGCAGAGAGAGAGAGAGGGAGAAAGAAGATTTAAAGTGGGCTCTGTCTGCACTGACAACAGAGAGCCCCATGCAGGGCTCGAACTCATAAACCTTGAGATCGTGACCTGAGCCGAAGTCAGATGCTTAACTGACTGACCCACCCAGGCGCCCGACTAGGGCAGTTTTAGATTCAGTTTGGTTTTTTTTGCATTTTTAAATGATTCTTCATACAGCTTTTACAGTCAAATGTTAAGTACAAAAGAATATACCTTTTATATACAACTGGATTGTGACTGTAACTCCTACTAGTGCTAATTGAATTGTGTGACAGTTGCTTTTAGATGAACTATACAAAGTAGAAATATGACTTTACCATAACTGGAGCCACCATCTATTGCTTTAAGTAAAAGATCTCATCAGATGCACATGCCAAAAGTTGCATGGGTCAGCAGTAGTAGACCATTGGTGGTAGCATCGCTGGAATCGGAACCTGTTTTGGTTGAAAATGGCTCTGGTTTGGCTCTTCCACTTTTGAATAAAGAAATGTTCTTTAGACATTTATTAGAAGGAAAGAGAGAAGTATATTCTCCATCATTTTTGGTATGTCACAGAGTTGAGGTATCCAAAAGTTGTGGAGGTTCCTGGCTTGTCCCAGTACTGGAGATGATAGGGACAGAGGATTTTTCTGGCTAAGTTGGGCTTGTTAGTACAGACTGACTTGCTTGTTTTTTAATTGCTGAGAAATTTCTTTTGAAATTTATCTGTGTTTTAAAATCTCTGTTTGAAAGGTAAGCATTTAGCTATTAATATATGTATTGAATATCTGCTATATGCTAAGTATAGTAAACATGGTGTGGATTATTTTTAAAAAACACTAATTAAAAAAAACAGTAATTAAACATGGGCTTTCTGTTAAGGATTTTCTAATCTAGTAAGAAGTAGCTCAGTTGAGTTGGACTTACAATTACCATTCAAAGGCTAAATTTTTTCTCTGAGTTTTTAGCAAGTGGAGTAATAGTCTATGAATTCTAGTCTCTAAATTAATAGACTAAAAATATGTCTATGACAATTTTATGCAGTGTGGAAAAGTAAGAACAACTCAGACCCAAAGTACATTTTAACCTGAGCCATATATTCAGTAAGGGAGATATTTATGTGTGTTCCTGATTTAAGAAAATTTTCTTTGTCTCTCTTTTCATGGATAGAGTCTTAAAATATTATGCCTTGGTACTTTTTGTTTTGTTTTTCTGTATGGTGGATCACATTATAAAGGGTATCAGGGTGTTTTCTATTTTGTGTGTGTGTGTTAGAGTTTTTACAGTATCAAATATTGCTTGAGAGAGTAATCTGGGGCTTCATTTTAAAAAGGATTTGTTCTTTCAACAAATGTTAATTGATTACCTACTATGTACCAGGCACATTTATATTCTGGGGATACATTAATGAAAAAGATAAGATCCTTGTTTTTATGGAGGTTACAGTTTACCAGCAAAAATAGACAGTGAAACAATAGGTTTTTTTTTTTTAATATTCTTTTTAAGTTTATTTATTTTGAGAGAGTCACTCACACTTGTGAGTGGGGGAGGGGCAGAGAGAGAGGGAGAGAAATTTCATGAACTGTGAGATCATGACCTGAACCAAAATCCAGAGTCAGAGGCTTAACTGACTGAGCCACCCAGGCACCCCAATAAGTTGGGTTTTTTAAAAAATATATGGACAAGTAATATGCGCACTTGGTAATGATGTATATTTTAGCGAACTTTGTTTTATAATTTGTTTAGCTCTGTGTCTGTACTATGCCTTTTTGCCTATATTTGTACATGTTTATCTTAATCATTTTCTAAGTAATAGGATTATAGATTTTTATTTTTTCTTTTTTTTTCTTTTCACATTCCATATAATGATTATGTACTTCTTTGGTAATAACAAAAACATTATTTAAAAGTAGTCTTTTATCAAGAAGTGAAATGGGTGAAGGTGGTCAAAATTGGTCAACTTCCAATTATAAAATAAATAAGTCATGGGGATGTAATGCAGAGTATGTTGACTATACGTAATAATACTGTATGGTATATTGGAGAGTTGCTAAGAGAGTAGATCACAAAATTTCTCATCAGAAGAAAAAAATTTGAAACTGTGTGCATTGATGAGTCTTAACTAGGTTTGTTGCAGTGATCATTTTGCAGTATATACAAATATTGAATCACATTGTATACCTGAAACTAATATAATGTTATATGTAAATCATATCTTTTTAAAACAGTTTTTAAAAAGTCTTCTGCATGAGTTGAGTATTCCCCATCTTCCTTTGTCTGCTCACTGTACTCCTACCAATCATTAATCACCAGGTGATCTGTGAAATTTTTCCTGCTTTCTCTCTCTCTCAAATTAAACTAACCACTTCCACCTCCTCACCCCATGTGAATTATTTGTAGATTTTATAGAGCAATACCTATAAAACTTCTGTGCACTTACAGCCTCGCCTACAAGACTGCAAGCTCCTTGAGGGCAGGAATAAATATTTATGAAATGAATAATTATTTCCCAACTCATTATAGGACCATGTTCTGTTCTAAAACTTTTTTAGAATTAACTCTTATATAACTCTTATATAAACATTTGCCAACATATGAGAATGAGATTCTTTCCATTCCTAGTCGGAAGTAATTGACATATTGGTTAGCACTAGCACTCAAAGTAACCAGATTTCATGTCTTGTTCCATTAGATGTAATATCGTATTTAAAATGAATGCATGGGGGTGCCTGGGTGGCTCAGTTGGTTAAGTGTACAACTCTTTACTTCAGCTGAGGTCATGATCTCACAGTTTGGTTCATGAATTTGAGCCCTACATTGGGCTCTAGACTGACAGTGCAGAGTCTGCTTGGGATTCCTCCCCCCCTCCTTCTCTGTCCCTCCCCCACTCATGCTCTCTGAGTCTCTCTCCCATAATAAATAAATAAACTTTTAAAAAATCTAAATATATGGGGTCCCTAGGTGGTTCAGTAGGTTAAGCGTCCGAGTTCGGCTCAGGTCATGATCTTGGAGTCCTTGAGTTTGAGACCCTTGTCGGGCTCTGCTGATAACTCAGCCTCAGGCCTGCTTCAGATTCTGTGTCTCCTCTCTCTGCCCCTCTCCCGTTCATGCTCTGTCTCTGCCTCAAAAATAAATAAACATTAAAAAAATAAAAAATTAAAATATGTAAATATATTTAAAAAAATAAAATGAATGCATGTAATTAGTTAAAACCTAGTTAAAACCTGGTCACCCTAGTCTATGATAGTCTAATGCAAGGTGAGTAAAGTATAGCTTGTAGGCCAAATCTGGCCCATTGTCTGTTTTTGTAAATAAAGCTTTATGGATGCACATCCATGCTTATTTGTTTACGTAATTGTGGCTGCTTTCACACTAAAGTGGCAGAGGCAAGTGATCGTGGCAAAGAACATAAAGCTTGCACAAACTAAAGTGTTATCTGGCCCTTCACAGAATAAAAAAGAAATTTGTTGATCCCTATTCTAGTGAAGAAAGAAAGATGATTGTGGGTTTGAGTTTTCTCATTATTTATCTAATTTTACACACAACTCTTTAACTGTTATTCTTTTTAGGTTAGGTAAGTATTTTAAATCTTTTCTGTTAACAGAATGATGATATTACATTGAACTAATTTTTTCCAAGGATAGCCATGGCTTCCTCTGTCTAATTGTCATATGGCAAGGCTGGGATGGGGGCCAAGTGACATAGTAATTGGCAGTAATGGTAAGAGTTGTAATATTGCTGTTAGAATGGCTCAAAGTCTCATCCAGGTGGACTGGTTTAAGATCTCATTTGGAGGCAGCATCCCCAGGCCTTGGTGAGGATAAGGTTGGGAAAATGGTGATGCCATCTACTTGGATGAAAAAGGATGTATTTATTGAAGGTAGAGCTTAAAAATATTTACTTGGGTTATTCAGGGGACAGAGGGTTGAGGAGAACATACTAAAGAATAACCTACTTAGTAGTGGGTGGAATTACATGCTTGAGCATCAGTCAGTTTCACAGGAAAAGTGCAGAATGTTGCTTTATAAAGCTTTAGCGCTTAGAATGCTGGATATGTCCGGGAATTTATTCTGATACTTCTCCTGGTCCTTTTGTCCTGAGCATCCTCACAGTTGACTACAAATAAGTATAATTGCTATTTCCTCAGTGTCTACACGTTAAAAATCTTTCAAGGAAAAAGAGTGTTTTATTCCATATTGTAGCTTGCTTTTGGTGTTTGGAGTTTTGGAGTATAGCAAAATCGTAACACACTGGAGAACTTTGCCTAATAAGAAATACAGTGGAGTTTAATTTATATTCCCATTAAAATCCTGTCAAGCTTTACTTTATTAGAATCATGGAGAAGCCATCTCCAGTACTGCTAACTTGAACATCTGAACACAGACATTCCATAACATTCCTCATTTTAGAGATTTTTTTTGTCCTTTAAATTTTGACTCTGATCTACTGTTTTGTCCTTGTCTTTTTACTTTCATGGCCTTATCATTTTATAGTCCTCTATCTTGTATGCTTATCTGGTTTGATTCATCATGATAACTGTGTCTCATCCTTTTTCTTTACTTTTCCCATATTTTTGACCTCCCTTTCCAACCTAAATTATCTTCTCCATCTTCTATAAAACAAAAATAAATTATAAAAATGCAAAAATGAGGGGCTTTGGAGTGTACATGCTCTACCACAATTTTCCAGGTTAAATAAATGCCTTTATTAATAATTTTACAGTTATTAGAGCTTACTGTTGAGCCAGGCTCTATAGTGAAGTCTTCTACCAAGATTATTTAATTCTCACAACCACTCTGTTGTACAGTTGGTATTTACTCTTTACGGGTAACGTAACTGAGTATTAGGTAAAGTAACTTGCCTGAAGTCACACATTATTAAAATGGAGGAACGTTTGATACAAAGGTAGTTCATATTGTTGTAGGAATTTAAAACTGAGTAAATCTGGCTTCAGAGCCCTAGTTCTTTACCATTATACTGTCTGTCCCCTCAGGTACAATCTTAGTTAGAATTGTAATGTGATCTTCAGTACCATGGTCTTGGTCTGAACACTGAGTAGTGATTTGAATAGTTAGGCTTCTGAGTCATAGCGTGCTTTTCTACTCATTTATGCTTTTTTACTTTTAAAAGTACCAATTTTATTAGTATAAGCATTATTATAAAAGATACAGTGTTCTAATGGGATACTGAAATATATTAAAAGAAATACAAATTCCTAGGTACAGTTGAATGCCTCAAACACAAACACCTGTTTGTCTTGCGGAGGACAACTCTAGTCTTTCTCTGATTTGGAAATTATTCTCTTCTTGAATCTTTTTGAATCAACACTCCATCTCCTATAGCTGTAACGTTTTGTGCAGTGTGTCATCAAAAGACTCCAGGGTTCGTTCTCCTACTGTTATGACTTCCATTTACCCTAATTAAAGAAGCGGTCTTATTTTTTTTCCTTTTAGCTCAGTGGTTTTCAACCTTTATTATAATCAGGTGATTTAATTAACTATTTCTGGCTGCACATTAGAATCATCTGGGGAATCCTTTTGAAAAATACTGATGCCCAGGCCTTAACCACACTCCAGTAAATTCAGGGTCCTTGGGGCTTGGGGCCTGGCTTCAGTGATTCTAATGTGTAGCCAGGAATGTCTGTTTTCATTTATTTAGCCTGATACTTTTCTTCAAATTCTGTCTTTTAGTCTGGTTTGTCTGGTATTAGTAGAGCCACTTGGGCTGTCTTCTGGTTACTGCTTTGCATGATGTATCTTCTTCATCCTTTTTTTTTTTTTCTTAAGTTTCTAAGAACTTCTCTCTCTCTCTCTCTTTTTTTTTTTTAATGTTTATTTTTGAGAGAGAGAAACAATGCAAGCGGGTGAGGGGCAGAGAGAGGGAGACACAGAATCCAAAGCATGCTCCAGGCTCTGAGCTGTCAGCACAGAGCCCAATGCGGCTCGAACCCATAAACCGTGAGATATGACCTGAGCCTAAGACAGATGCTTAATGGACTGAGCCACCCAGGAGCTCCCCTTTTAAAAAAAAATTTTTTTTTGTTTTGTTTCCTTATTTTTAAGGGCGGGGTGAGGGGCAGAGAGAGAATAAGACAGAGGATCTGAAGCATGCTTTCTGCGCTGAGAGCAGAGAGCTCAATGCTGGGCTCAAACTCATGAACCATGAGATCATGACCTGAGCTGAAATCGGATGCTTACAACTGACTGAGCCACCAGGCGCCCCTCATTTTCATCCTTTTAACCTCTTGGGTCTTTGATTCCAAAATGTGTGTCTTGTAGACAGCATATGTTTGTGTCATGTTTGCATGATCATGTTGGTATGAATCTAGTCATGCAAACAATTATATAGAAGTTTAACTATTGTAATAGAGGAGGTACTTTGGGAATATAAATGAGCGAGTACCTACCTTTGCCCAGCAGCTATCATAGCATCACTGTAGTCATTGTGGAAATTTAAATGGTTGAATAGGAGATGGATAAGCATTCCAGGTAGAGAAGAGCATAAGAAAAGCCATAGAATTCTGAAATAATGTGTGTACAGGAAGTTGCAACTTAATTTCAGGCCTTAGGTTTCTAAAAGATTTGTGGTTCATGAACTTCAGACCATGTGAAAAAATTGGATTTGGACACTGAATTATAAATGCCTTAGCAATATTTTTCTTTATTTAAAGGAAAAACGCATTAAATAAAGGCAACCTGTCATTGACTGACTAAATTCTGTAAAGAGTTCATTTTGCCCTATATACTTTGTTTGTATCATAGAAATTAGCATATAGGAGATGCTCAAATGTTAGTTGAATGAATAAATGTCCCATATTTCAAATTAGTAATAATGGGTGTTTTAGTTGTTCTTTTCATCTTTTGCTTACTAGAGATTTGTCAGGGTGTAACTGTTTCCTTTTGGGGATTTCTTGTAAAGATAGATACTACTGAATCCCCCTCCATACACTATTCCTTCCTTCCTTTTCTTTCCTTTCCTTTCTCTTTTCTTCCTTTCCTCCCTTCCTCTGTTGTTTCCTCCCAGACCCTCTCCATCTTGGTTTATAATAGTACCTTAGAATCCTAAAGTGGCAAATCTTTGTATAATCTCCCAGTTTTTTTCTTGGATTACATGGTTGTACCATGTCTTTACTGCATGCCAGAACATATGTGTTAATCTCTATCTTCTTACTACTTTTTATAGGAAACTTAGAAGATAGTTTTAAGATCCAGTTTTTCTTTTCTCTTTCCCAAGATAGCTTAGGGAAAAGTCATTATTACTTTTCTGCTGTTGACCGTTTCAAATTAAGGGGCGCCTGGTGGGAGGCTCAGTTGGTTAAGCATCCGACTTTGGCTCAGGTCATGATCTTGTGGTCCATGAGTTCGAGCCCCACGTCGGGCTCTGTGCTGAGCTCAGAGCCTGGAGCTGCTTGGAATTCCTGTGTCTCCCTCTCTCTCTGCCCTACCCTTGCTCACACTCTGCCTCTCTCTTTCAAAAATAAACAAACACTAAAAAAAATTAAAGGGGCACCTGGATGGCTCTGTCGGTTAAGCGTCCAACTTCAGCTCAGGTCATGATCTTGTGATTTGTGAGTTCGAGCCCCACAATGGCCTCTGTGCTGACAGCTCAGAACCTGGAGCCTGCTTTGGATTCTGTGTCTCCCTCTCTCTCTGTTACTCCCCTACTCGCATTCTGTCTGTCTCTCTCCCTCTCAAAAATAAATAAACATTAAAAAAAAAATTTTTTTTTAATCCCCAGCCCCATTTTTCTGAATTGTTTCATGTCTTCACCAGGGGTGACCTGAAATTCTTATTTCTAAAAACTAAAATTTTTTGACTTGTTGGAAAGGCATTGGGCAGCTTGAGGGTGGAGAATTCAGCTATAGGTTGTTACTATATTGTTGGTGAGATATGAACTGGGGCGGTGGCTGTGGGGAGTGAGAAGAAAAAGTAGAGAAGTTCCCAGGTTTCTGGTGTAGAGAGTAGGTAGTTAATAGTTCCACTTATTGAAGAAATAAATAGCCAAAAAAGCTTCAGGGTTTATGGGGGGAAAGTGTGATTCCCTATTTAAAAAAAATTCAGAGGCACCTGGGTGGCTCAGTCAGTTAAGCATCTGATTCTTGGTTTCAGCTCAGGTCATGATCTTATGGTTCATGGAATTGAGCCCCACATCGAGCTCTGGGCTGACAGTGTGGAGTTTCCTTGGGATTCTCTCTCTTTACCCCTTCCCCTCTCTCTCCCTCTCCCTCTCTCCCTCCTGGTCACTCTCAGAATGAATGGATAAACTTTAAAAAAAAAAAAATCAGAATTCTAATAACATATGAGCAATATTTGAAAAACTAGCCATGTTTCTCTTATAGCTTACTAAAAGCTTATTCTGAATAAATAGATTATGGCAGTCTATCTTATTTTACAGCTCTTTTTGGTTTTTGTGAATTATTTAAGTTGCTGTGCATGTATATGCTATACATAGGTTAAATATACATCTTACATTTTGTCAAGATGATTTTTTAGAGTGTGTTATTTATGACTTAAGATCATTAAATTAGCTTTATTAAACTATCTTGGCATTGGTGTCCAGTTTATTCTCTTACAGGTAAAGCTTTCTATAACTGAGTAACTGTCATTTGCATTTATTTAAAAAAAACAAAAACACTTGTTGTAATTGTAGAGATTGCTGTGTTCTGCCAGATAAAGGTTTGATAGTTGTTGGACATCTTTTCTGTTCCCCTTTACCCACAAAGAAAGAAATGGAACCTTCTATAAACTGAAATTGCACTCTAAATAGAGAAAAAGATATGTCAGTGTGGATTGAATCTATTCTATAAATGAGAAATACATAAGTTAATGTGTGTGGGTTGATAGTTGATGAGTAATTCATTAATCTTGAAAGATCTTGTAGCAGAAATGTTTGAGTTGAATTCTGTTTTCAAAGTGACTCTTTCTCCACTTACACATGCTATTAGACACCAAGTGGTAACTCAGACTTAATGTTTCTTGAGTTACAATTAAATTCTCATCTTATGCTGTTTAATTAGTGAGGGATATCTCCACTGTCTTAAAAGACAAAATGTTATCATTTAAAGAAATTACATATACTTCTTAAGCTAGAATCATCAATAATATAAACAATTTGTATCTACAAGGAAGTTAATACTGGGAGATTTTCTCCATTTCCTCTAAGGTTGATACTAGAGCATATTGTCAAGCAATGTAAGAATCTTTACAGTCTCCCTCCCTGACCCACTGAGTCCCACACCCAACCTGCCATATTTTAATTACCTGGGATTTAGTTCCATATTGTCAATCATTTATTTTTATGCTTCTCTGCAATTATTATTGTTTTTCATTTTAGAGAGAGGGGGAGAGGGGAGGAGGAAGAGGGAGAGAGAAAGTCTTAAGCAAGATCCATGCCTGCCTCACACTTCACTACTAAGATGCAGGGCTTCATCCGCCACCCTCGGATCATGACCTGAAATCAAGAGTTGGTCGCTCAACCCACTGAGCCACCCAGGCACCCCTCTCAGCAATTATTTAAACTAAGCTATATGTTTTAGTAAGTTTATTTGTTCATCGCTTTTTTTTTTTTGGTTCCCACATTTTTCTTTTTTGATTCATTCTTTTGCTATAGTACATTCTTATTCCAACAGGATTTCTACGAGTGAACTTTGAGTTCTTGCATGGCCGAAAATATACTTATTTAGCCCTCTGTTCTGACTACTCATTTAAAGTACAGTATTCCAGAGCACCTGGGTGGCTCAGTCAGTTAAGCATCTGACTTTGGCTCAAGTCATATGATTTCAGGATTGATGAGTTTCAGCCTTGCATTGGGTTCTCCACTGTCAGTGCAGAGCCCACTTTGGATCCTCCGTCTGCCTCCCCTTCTGCCCCTCCCCCACTTGTGTGTGTGTGCTCTGTTGCTCTCCCTCTCAAAAAGATATATATATGTAAAAAACACACGGTATTCCAGTGTTCAAATAATCCCCCCCCCCGGCAAACTTTGACGATACTGTTCTTTTTTCTTCTAGCACCCACTGTTGCTAGTGAGAAATCTGTCATTCTGACTCCTTTTCCTTTGCAAGTGAGCTTCTTTTCCTTCCTGAAAGATTTTTATAATTTTATTTTAAATCCCTGGAGTCTGACATTTTCTAGGATGTGTCTTTCTCTTTCAGTTGCTTTGATTTTGCGTTTACTTTTTAAGAAATTCAAATTACAGATTTATTTGAAGCCTTCTGTGTATTACTCCTGTTCTAGTTCTCTTTCTTCCATTCCCTAAGCAACCACTGTCCTGAAATTTAGAGTTTATTATTCTCATGAACACTTTTATACAAAGAGTATATTTACATATCCATGAACTACATAGTATGGATTTACATGCTTTGAAACTTTACATGTGAGCAGTATAATACTGTACTCATTCTTCTGCAACTTCCTTTTTTCCCTCTCTCAACACTGTTTTTGAATATATCCATGTTGATTTATATTGTTTTTATTTACTTTAACTGTTGTATAGTATTCTATTACGTAAAAGTGCTGTGTGCGTGTTTTTTTTTTTTTTTAATTGGTGGATGTTAGGTTTACCTTATGCTGTTAAGAGTCATGCTGTAAGAAACATTCCGGGCTGCCTGGGTGGTTCAGTCGGTTAAGCATCCGACTTCGGCTCAGGTCATGATCTCACGGTCCCTGAGTTCGAGCCCCGCGTTGGGCTCTGTGCCGACAGCTCGGAGCCTGGAGCCTGTTTCAGATTCTGTGTCTCCCTCTCTCTCTGCCCCTCCCCCATTCATGCTCTGTCTCTCTCTGTCTCAAAAGTAAATAAATGTTAAAAAAAAAAAATTAAAAAAAAAACATTCCAGTGGCTTTGCCTAAAGTTGGAAGTGCTGGGGCGAGGGTATATAAATCTTTATTTGAGCTATAGTATAGCCTGATTATTTTCCAAAGTGGCTTTATTAATTTACATACCTCCATCAGTGCATGAGGGTTCCCCTTCATCCAGATATTCAGTACTTGGTATTGTCACAGTTTTATGTTTTTGATAATGTGATTGTGAATTTGTTTCTTATTGTTGCCATGATAAGGTTGAGGATTTTTCATATTTTTTGGCCATTCAGTTTTTGCTTTTGTGAATTGCCTTTTTATACTCTTTCCCCTGTTTTCTTTGTGATTGTCTGTTTTTATTGATTTGCCACAATTCTTATATTTCAGATGTCAGTCCTTTGTCATTTTTATTTGCAATGTGAACATCTCAATACTACTTATTTCTTATACTATTTTTATACTTTCTCTTATTAAACTAAACTTTAAAATTTCAGCGTGGTATCATTGTCAATCCTTTTTTAGTGTTTATACTTTTATATTTTGTTTAAGAAACCTTTCTCATTATGATTCTGAGGCCATAAGATACTCATCTGTATTTCCTTCTAAAAAATTTCGAATTGTAATTTTTTTTTATAACTTTTAAATGTTTATTTAATATTGAGAGACAGAGCATGAGCATGGGAGGGACAGAGAGAGGGGGAGACACAATCTGAAGCAGGCTCCAGGCTCTGAGCTATTAGCACAGAGCCCGATGTGGGGCTCGAACTCACAAACCACGAGGTCGTGACCTGAGCCAGTCAGATGCTTAACCAAATGAGCCACCCAGTTGCCCCTCAAATTGTAATCTTAATTAAACTTCTTAGAAGTTACTTTTGTGTAATATGTGAGGGTTTTTTCCCCCTCTCACTAATTTTTTTAATTTTATTTTTTATTAAAAAAATTTTTTTAAGTTTATTTTTGAGAGAGCGTGCATGCACGTACACATGAGCAGGGGAGGAGCAGAGGGAGAGGGAGAGAGAATCCCAAGCAGGCTCTGGTGTTGTCAGTGCAGAGCCCCATTTGGGGCTCGACCTCCCAAACAGTAAGATCATGACCTGAGCCAAAATCAAGAGTTGTACACTTAACCAGCTGAAACACCCAGGCTCCCTTCTTGTGCTTTGTCAGGTTTTGGTACCAGGGTGATACTGGCCTCATAGAATGAGTTGGAAAGGATTCCTCCTTTTCTGGGTTTTGGAGGAGTTTGAGAAGGATGGGAAAATTCACCAGTGAAGCCATCTGATGCTGGACTTTTCTTTGTGGGAAGTTTTTTATTATTATCTCTCTACTTGAATACCCTGTGAGTATTCAGATATTCTATTCTTGAGTAAGTTTTGGTAGTTTGTTTCTAGGAATTGTCCTTTTCATCTAGGTTGTTTAGTATATTGACATTCAGTGGTCAATAGTCATATCCCTGCATTCATTCCTGACTTTAGTTATGTGAATCTTCATCAGCCAAGCTTCATTTGTCTTCATCAGCCAAGCTAAAGGTTTGTCAATTTTGGTCATCTCTTCAAACAAGCAACTTTTGGTTTCATTGACTATGATTCCATTTATATTAAATTTCCAAATTAAGCAGATCTCTGGAAACAAAATAAATTAGTACTTGGTGGGAGTTGAGGGTGGGGGAATCGGAAGAGATGAGGTTCCTATCAGGGTTGATGGAAATATTCTGTAATTAGGTACTGGTGATGATTGTACAGTATTGCAAAACTACTAAAAACCACAGGATAATACACTTTAATATATTTTATGGTGGATTTTATGCTATGTAAATTTTATTTCAATAAACTTTTTTTTTTCAAGAGTTAATTGCATGCGTATGGGTCTATTTCTCTACCGTATATTCTGTTTTCAGTGATCTATTTGTCTTTTTTAATGTTTATTTTTGAGAGAGAGGGAGAGAGAGTGCACGCGTGTGTACAAGTGGGAGAGGAGCAGAGAGAGGGAGACACAGGAAGCGAAACAATCTCCAGGCTCTGCTCTCAACACAGAGCCCGACGTGGGGCTCAAACTCATGAACTGTGAGATCGTGACCTAAGCCAAATTCAGACCCTTAACCACCTGAGCCACCCAGGCACCCCAGTCTGTTTGTCTCTCTTGAGGCCAGTATCACTCTGCCTTGGTCAGCTCTAGCTTTGTAGCAAGTCTTGAAGTCAGTAGTTTAAGTCCTACAACTTTCTTCTTTTTAAAAGGTGGTTTAACTATTTTAGGTCTTTTGCATTTCCATATGAATTTTGGAGTAAGTTTATCAACTTCTTTAAAATATTTCCTGACATTTTTATTGGGATTATGTGCAGATGAATTTGGGGAAAATGACACCAAAATGGCATTGGGTCTTCTGATACATGAACACAGTGTATCACTCCATTTCTTTAGGTTTTATTTTTTTTTTAGCAGTGTTTGATGGTCTTCCACATATCTTGTCACACTTGTCCATAAATACTTTGGTTTTTTATGATAGTCTAAACGTATTGCTGATACATATAAAAAACATGATTGATTTTTTTTTTGTATATCGGTCTTGTATTCTGCAATCTTACTAAACCCAGTCATTTTAAATAGCTTTTAAAAAATGATTCTTCATAAATGATGTCATCTGTAAATACAGTTTTACTTCTTTGTTTCTCATCTGGATGCCTTTGATTTTTTTTGTTTTTTCTTGTTAGAACTACACACGGAGTGATAAATATAAATGTTGATTATGAACATTCTTGCCTTCCTGATCTCAGGGGGAAAGCATTCAGTTTTTCACCATTAAGTCTGGTGATAACAAGATTTTTCACTATGTCCTTATACAGGCTCAGAAAGTTCCCTTCTATTCCTAGTTTGCTGAGAAATTTTATCTGGAATGCATATTAGATTTTGTCAAAATTTTTGAAATATATTGAGATGATAATGACTTTTCATTTTAAGTTTGCTAATGTGGCAAATCACACTCACGGATTTTTAAAAACCAGTCTTGCATTTCTGGGAGGATAAACCCCACTTAAGTCATTGGTGTGGACTGAATTTTGTATATCCAAATTTACATTTCGAAGCCCTAACACCCAGTGTGACTCTGTCTGGAGGTAGGGTCTTAGGTGGTAACCAAGTTTAAATGAAGTCCTAAGACTAGGGCCCTAACGTGATAGGACTGTGATATCTTATGATAACAGGAGGAGAGATCTCTTTCTCTTTCTCTGCCGTGTGAGAACACAGTGAGAAGGTGGTTGTCTACAAGCCAGAAGAGAGCTCTCACCAGAACTTGACCATGCTGGTACCCTCGTCTTGGACTTCCAGCCTCAAGAACTGTGAGAAAATAAATTTCTGTTGTTTAAGCGACCCAGAACAGACTAAGACAGTCTTTATGAATTATCCTTTTCATGTATTTGCTAAAATTACGTTAAGAAATTTTGCATTTGTGTTCACAAGGGGTATTACTCTGTAGTTTTCTTTGTCTTGATGTGTTTATCTGATATTGTTATCAGGGTATGATGTTGACCTCATGGAAGGAATTGCAAAGCATTTCCTCCTTTTCATTTTTCTGGAATAATTTGTATAGATTTGGCATACTTTGAATCTTTGGCTTCATTCACCATCGAAGCCACCTGGGCCTGGAGTTTTCTTTATGGAGAGATATTGAAGATTTAATTTCTTTAATAGGTATAAGACTATTTATTTTATCTGTTTCCTTTTGGATGAGCTTTGGTAATATGTTTCTTTCAAAGAATTATCCCAGTTCATTGAAGTTATAGAATTTATCAGGAAAAAAAAGAAAAGAAAAAAGAGAATTTATCATCATACATTGCTCATAGTGTTCTGATTATATTTTTCATATCTATAGTATCTAATCCATTTTGTTTCTGACATTGTTAATTTGCGTCTCCTTTTTTCCCCCACCTGCTTAGTCTGGCTAGAGGCTTATCAATATTTTTTTTTCCTCAAAGAACCAGCTTTTGGTTTCATTGACTTCTGCTACTTATTATTTCCTTTCTTCTCTTTATACTGTGTTTCATTTGCTCTTATTGTAGTTTCTCAAGGTAAAAGCTTTGGTTATTGATCTGAAACCTTTTTAAATATAGGTTGTTAATTCTATAAATTTCTCTACTTCTTTTAGCTGCATGCCACAAAACTTATTATACGTATTGTATTTTTATCTTGTTTGGTAAGTTTTTCACTCTCATTTCTTTAATTTTACCCCTCCTTTTTTTTTTTTTTCCTTTTGAGGCTCCAAATTAGCTGTACATTTGACCATTTAAAATTGTCCCACAGTTTATTGATCTGTTCACTTTAAATCTTTTCTGTCATTTTGTTTAGTTTTTACTGTTGTGTTTGTAAGTTCACTAAATTTTTTTTTTTTTTTTTTTTTTTTTTTTTTTTTTTTTTTTTTTTTTTTTTTAGCAGTGCTTAATCTAGTTTATATCCTATTCAGGGCTTTTTAATATCAGAAACTGGTTTTCCTCTGAAGAATTTTTATTAGGTTTTTTGTTTTTTATATAATCCATGTCTTCATTCCACATATTCAGTCTTTCCTCTAGTTTCTTGACCATTTATAATCTTATAACTTTTCATGTCCTTTAATTTTATTATTATAGAATTAATATAACCTTGTAAGTCACTTAATGGTTAGATTTACTTTTTTTCTTCATACTTTGGGTTGAATTTTTCTGCTTTCTTTGCTTGTCTGGTAATTTTTGATTAGATAGTAGACATTATAATTTTACTCTATTAGATGATAGATTTTTTAAAAATTAAGTATAGTTGCCATATAATGTTACATTAGTTTCAGGTGTACAACATAGTGATTCAACAATTCTGTAGGTTACTCCGTCCTCACCAAGGTAAGTTTAGTCACCATATGTTATTGCAGTGTTGTGGACTATATTCCCTATGCTGTACTTTTCATCTCCAGGACTTATTTATTTTATAACTGAAGTTTGTACTACTTAATCTCCTTCACCTATTTTGCCCATCCCTGGCCCACTTACTCTTTGGCAACCACCAGTTTGTTCTTTGTTTATTCATTTGTTTTGTCTTTTAGATTACACAAATAAGTGAAATCGTATGGTTTTTATCTTTCTCTAACTTTACTTAGTGTAATACCCTATAGGTCCATCCATATTGTCGCAAATGCCAAGATTTCATTCTTTTTTTCTTGGCTGAGTAGTATTCCATTGTGTATATATACCATATGTTCTTTATCTGTTCATCAGACACAGATGAGTTGTTTCCACATGTTGGCTATTGTAAATAATGCCATAATATATGCTAGATTTGTGTGTGTGTGTGTGTGTACACTTAAATTCTTGAGCTCTGGGACATGGTTCATCTACTTGGAAACCGAGCCAAAGTTGGACACTTAACTGACTGAGCCACCCAGGCGCCCTTCAGTATCTTTCTTTCAAACTTTAAGTGAGGTTGGATGTTTGTTTATTCTAGGGTTAATATTTTTCCTATTGACACAAGATTAATTTTTCTGTTAAGAGTCAGATACTAAGTATTTTAGGCCTTGTAGACTATAGAGTCTCTATCACTACCTATCCTTTCTGTTGCAGTGTGGAAGCAACCATAGAGAGTATTTAAATGAATGAGCATGGTTGTGAACTTATTCTTAGATACTGTAATCTGAATTTCATGTAATTTTTCGGTTATTATGAAATATTACCTTCTGACTTTTTTTGGCTGTTCAATAATGCCAAAACTATTTTATTTTTTAATTTAGTTTTATTTTATGTATTTTATGAGAGTGGGAGCTAGTGAGCATGAGCTGGGGAGGGACAGAGGGAGAGAGAGAGAGAATCTCAAGCAGGTACCATGCTCAGTATAGACCTTGACTTGGGGCCTGATCCCATGACACTGGGATCCTGCCCTGAGCTGAAATCAAGAGTTGGACACTCAACGAGCCACCCAGGTGCCCTAATGCAGAAACCATTCTTAGTTCTTGGGCTATACAGGAATAAGTGTGGGATGTAATTTGTCTGTTCTAACCAATGCTATTTGATGTGTGAACTTTTCCATTCTAGCTGTTAGAGACAGGACTTGCTCATAGACCTCTGTGGGCAATGGGCATTGTTCCCTCTATTCCTTTTGGGTGATTCTTTCTGTGATCTTGGGTAGTTTCCTCACATACATGCACTGATCAATACTTTAATATAAAGATGCAGAGGGAACTGTTTTTAGATTTCCAGAGTGCCCTCTACAGTTTTCTCCTGTGTCACTGTACTCGATGAACTCCAGTTCATGTCTCTAGTTTGCCTTCTTGACTTCCAGCTTCATCTCTTTGGCCTGGGAAGATTGCTAAGTTTTGACTAGGTCCTCCTTCTTTGCTTCTTTACCCAGGTAGTACACTGGGGCAATTATAGGGCTTATATCCTTTGTTTCTCATGTCTAATGTTCCCTTTCTTTTGTTGCTTCTTGTATAATGTCTTAAGTGCCATTGTTTCATATATTCTGTTTCATTGCTTAGTTGTTTCAGCGAGTAAGATCAATATAGTTCCTATTACTCCATATTTATTGCAAATGCAAGCACATTACTTTTTTTTTCTTTTCCATTTTCTTTTTCTTTTTTTTTTTTTCCTTTTCCTTTTAAAACTGTCATTTGAAGGGATTTGGGCAGGAGGGTCAGCCCACCATCCTGATGTGATGTAACTTTCGTCATTGTACTTAGAATTAAAATGGCGATCTTTTATTCCCCAAATGTGCATTGAGTACCTCTCATATGCTAAACCCTTCTCTAGGTATTGTGAGTAAAATTTCAGTAGAATTTACATTTTCATGTTCTCTAACGTTGGATGGTGAACATAATGTCTACCCACATGAAATAGGAAATATATATACGTTCCTTAGGGATTTACTTGATTGCATGAATCATAACCAAGGGTCCACGAATCATTTAAGACACTTTAAGACGCCAAATTTAAATTTAAATATGTATGTACATTTGTTAAAAGTTCACACAGGCTAGTAAGGACATTATATCATTGCATTTATATGAAATCCTCCTTTTAAAAAAGTATTTCATATAAATGCATTAAATTTTTTTAATGTTTATTTATTTTTGAGAGAGAGAGACAGGGTGTGAGTGGGGAAGGGCAGAGAAAGAGGGGGACACAGAGTTTGAAAGAGACTCCAGGCTCCTTGCTGTCAGCACAGAGCCAGACGCGGGACTCGAACCCATGAACTGTGAGATCATGACTGGAGCCAACTGAGCCACCCAGGCACTCCTATATGAAGTACTCGTAACTCACCATGGTAGTTTCTTTTCCCCTTGCAGGTCAGATATTTTGATTGATAGTTAATAATAACCATAGCAAGTAAAACACAGGTTTTCAATAAATTCAGTTCGGTACACCAAATCTTTTAAAATGTAGTATCTGTGGTGAGAAATAATGTGAAGCAGTGTGGTATAGAGTAAAAAACATGGCCTTCACTATTAACTGGGCTAGAGGGGCGCCTGGGTGGCTCAGTCGGTTGAGCGTCCGACTTCGGCTCAGGTCATGATCTCACGGTCCCTGAGTTCGAGCCCCGCGTCGGGCTCTGTGCTGATTGCTCGGAGCCTGGAGCCTGCTTCAGATTCTGTGTCTCCCTCTCTCTCTGCCCCTCCCCCATTCATGCTCTGTCTCTCTCTGTCTCATAAATGAATAAACATTAAAAAAAAATTAAAAAAAAATAACTGGGCTAGAGTCTCAGTTTTGCCACTTGATATTTGTATATCTGGGCAATTTATTAAATTCTGAACCTCTTCATAATGGAGACAATAATACCTCTAATGTTGTTTTAAGGACCTACTATCAGTTCCTTTTGCCTTTTTTGGAAATGTTAAAACCAATATATGATACAACTATTGCTTCATTTTAGGTAGTTCACATAAAATACATAGATCTGTTTACAATCCATTATTCTCTTAATTCACGTGATCTGCTCAAATACATAAGTCTTTAATATTGTTTATAGTATTATTTATAAGAATTAGGAATTCTCTTTCTGGCCATGTTAGAGTAATAAGTCTCTATCCCTTTGTAATAAACATTAAGTAAACTGGACCAAAATAAATGAATTATCTTGTTTTCAATATTATACAATAGGCAGAGTAGGATTGTGACCTCAGAGAGTAGAAATAAAGGAGGTAAGGTCTACCACTACTTTGGCTTCCTGTCTGGAGCCGCAGAAGCAGGAAGAGGGAGCCTGGAAGCCTCACTCAGTTGAAAAGGCAACAGTTGGATGTTGGAGAGTCTTAAGCAACTAGAAGTTGCAGAGCCAGGTTCTGAAAGGGAAGGAGCTATGCAGACAAAAGCAGAAATCTGTACAGGGGCCACCTTGAGTCTGCTGCTGAATACTAGGATCACAAATGCATAAAGTGAAACTCCATGAGGCCAAGCAGTGAACATCTAGGGGCTTATTAGCAGAACATTTCCTGAGTTTACACAAGAGATGTTTAACCCTGATGAGACATAGCAAATGATCCTTTGAAGCACTCAGGGCATTCAGTGGAGAACCCAATGGATTTGTCATACAGGAAAGACAGAAAAGTCCTCAGATGGATCAAATAGATCTACAAATCACTGGTTGCCAAAACAAAGCCCAACTTTCTTTGCAGAATGATCACAAATACTCAACAATGGTAGTGTAACATTGGTATTTTCCCACATCCAAGCAGAAATTGATAGACATGCCAAGAAGCAGGTCCTTTGTAACCCATGACCAGGAGAAAAATCAGCCCAAAGAAACAGATTTAGAAATGACAGGAGTAATGGAACCAGCAGACAAGAATGTTAAAATAGCTACTGTAACTAATGAATATATTTAAAGGAAAATATGAATGTAGAGAAATGGAAGATATATAAAAAAGAACCAAATGGGATGTGTAAGGATGAAAGCTAATACTATTTGAAATAAAAAATTAACAGCAGATTGGACAGTGCAGAACAGAACAGCAAACTTGAAGATCTAACAGTAGACTTAAAGTGAAGCAGAGAAAGAGAACTGAAAACAACCAAATTAACTCTTTTACGTGTGGGACAATGCCAAGCAGGATACAACAAAGTGTATTTGACATCCTAGAAGGAGGATGGAGCCAAAAATATTGTAAGAAATAGTATTTCCAAATTTGAAGAAAATTGTCAATTCACACATCTGTTAGTCTTAAATCAAAAGCAGGGCAGACACACACATATACCAAGACATAACAAATTCCTAAAAACCACTAATAAAGAATTTTGAAGGTAGCCAAAGAAGACATGTAGAGAAACAATGAAGCCTTTTTATCAGAAACTATGCAAACCAGGAGATACTGAAATATTTTTAAAGCACTCAATGAAAAAAAAAACTATCAATATTTACATAGCCAGGAAAATATCCTTTGAAAATGGGGATATAATAAAAACCTTTTCAGACAAAGAGAATTTGTTACTAGCTACTTGACATACAGTTCACAAGTAACTGCAGATGGGAAGAAAACAGATCAAATGAGAGGTTGGATCTACATAAAGAGATGACGACTGCAAGAAATGATAAATATGTGAGTAAATATAAAATAAATTTTCCTGGGGTGCCTGGGTGGCTCTGTCGGTTGAGTGTCCCACTCTTGATCTCACTTCAGGTGTTGGTCTCAGAGTTGTGGGTTCAGGCCCCATGTTGGGCTCTATGCTGGGTGTAAAGCCTACTTAAAAAACAAAACAAAAAAAAACATTTCCCCTAATTAAAACATTTTTTTTAATGTTTATTTACCTTTGAGACAGAGAGAGACAGAGTGCCAGTGGGGGAGGGGCAGAGAGAGAGGGAGACCCAGAATCTGAAGCATGCTCCAGACTCTGAGCTGTCAGCACAGAGCCCGACATGGGGCTTGAACTCACGAACCTGGAGATCATGACCTGAGCCGAAGTCAGCTGCCCAACCGACTGAGCCACCCACGTGCCCCACCATTTTACCTAATTTTAAATCTTTAAAAAGGATAACTCACTGCTTAAAACAAAAATCATAATGTAAGTTTTACAACATATGTAGAAGGAAAATGTAGGGAAATTGGAGTATGGTATTAGAAGGATAAAAAGTGTCCACATTTTATATGAAGTGAGAGAACATTGTTTGATGTTACACTGTGTTGAGTTAAAGGTGCATATTATAAAACCTCGAGCAAACACCAAATATTAAAATGAAGAAGTATGCCTAATTAGCCAATAGTGGATATTAAATAAAATGCTAAATTATGTTCACTTTAATTTATTTTTAAGGTACGTTTACATGAAAGAAGACAGTAAAAGATGGAAGGAGCAAAGAAATGTTAAGATATATAGTAAACAAATGGCAAGATTGTAGATTTAAATCCAATTATATCAGTAATTGTATTAATATAAGTGGTTTTAATCAATGTTTGGCAAGCTTTTTCTGTAAAGAGTTGGATATTAAAAAATATTAGGCTTTGTGGTCAAAGCCATTTGACCTTTGTGGTCAAAATAAAGTATCTGTTGAAACTGTTCATTTCTGCCAATATAGCCTGAAAGTAGTTATAGACATTACATAAATGAGTAAGTGTGGCTGTGTTCCAGTAAAACAGTAGATCCTGAAATTTGAATTTCATGTAATTGCAATGTGTTTAAAATACTATTTTTTAAAAAAGTTTTTTTAATGTTTATATTTGAGAGAGAGAGAGTGCAAGTGGCAGAAGGGGCAGAGAGAGAGAATCTGAAGTAGGTTCCAGGCTCTGAGCTGTTAGCAGAGAGCCCAACATGGAGCTCGAACTTATGAGTCATGAGATCATGACCTGAGCCAAAGTGGGACACCTAACCGACTGAAGCATCCAGGCTCCCCTAAAAAAGATTTTTTTCTTTCTTTTGTAATTTTTTTTAATGTTTATTTATTTTTGAGCGAGACACAGACAGAACATGAGTGGGGGAGGGCCAGAGAGAGAGGGAGGCACAGAATCCGAAGCAGGCTCCAGGCTTCGAGCTGTCAGCACAGAGCCCGATGTGGGGCTAACTCACGAACTGTGAGATCATGACCTGAGCCGCAGTCGGACACTCAACCAACTGAGCCACCCAGGCGTCCCACCCCTAAAAATGATTTTTAAGTAATCTCTACACCCAGCTGGGGCTCCAACTGCCAACCCCGAGATCAAGAGTTGTGCGCTCTACCAACTGAGCTAGCCAGGTGCCCCACAAAATACTGTTTGTCTTTTTCTTTTTTCCCACCAACTCTTAAAAAAGTTAAATCATTCTTAGTTTGTGGGCTGTACAAAAACAGGTGACAAGATGCATTTGCCTTGTGAGCCTTAGTTTGCTAGACCTTGCTTGACCTAAACCTTCTGTCTCTCATCTGGTCACCACTAGCCAGCTGTGGTATTTGAGTTAAAATTAATTGAAATTAAAGAGATTGTCTGCGTGGGTAAAAAAGCAAGCCCAACTATATGCTATGAAAATCCACTTTAAATATATAGTTTGAAATGAAAGGATAGAAAATGGTATATTGTGCAAAGCTAATCATAAGAAAACTGGAATAGCTATACTAATACCAGAAAATGGAGACATCAGAACAAGGAACATGAGCAGTAATAAAAAGGGATATTTTGTAACACTAACAGGGCTAATTTCTCAGGAAGATACAATAATTCTGACTGTTTTCACCCAGTAACAGAGCTGAAAAATACATAATATAATCTAGATTATAAAGCATAAAGATACAATAAGTGCATACAGTATAATTCCATTTATATGAAGCTCTAGGAAAGACAAAGTTATAGTGAAAGAAGGCAGACCAGTGGTTGCCTTTGTCTGGGAGTGGGGTGACTGACTGGAATGGGGTTACAAGGGAACCATTTAGTCATTCTCTTCTGTTTTATATTTTGCTTATCTTAGTCTGTTCTCTTGTCATGTTAGGAAGCTTACTCATAAAAACCAGTTCATGGTTGGCCAGTTGTAAACTGGTAGCATGGGTAAAGTTGTTGATTGGGTGGCATAAGTGCACAATGCCAAAATGTATATTCCATTTTACATGTGTACCTTCACAATTTTAGAAATTTGTTATCTGTTTTATATCTGGTTCATTAAGAAACATTTTTTATTATTTATTTATTTATTCATTTGCTAGTCAGTCAGGTACTAGGGTTAGGAGAGTTTCATGTTTTTGAAAAATTTTATATTTTTTAATTTTTTAATGTTTATTTTTGAGAGACAGAGACCAAGCACAAGCGGGGGAGGGGCAGAGAGGGAGGGAGACAGAATCTGAAGCAGGCTCCAGGCTCCTTGCTGTCAGCACTGAGCCCGATAGCGGGCTTGAACTTATGAGCCGCGAGATCATGACCTGAACTGAAGTCGCTTAACCGACTGAGCCACCCAGGCACCCCAAAGTTGTTTTCTTTTGTTGTTTTTTTAAATCCAAATCAATCCATTCATTTAACAAGTCTTTATTGAATGTGTGGTATGTGGTGGGCACTGTCCCAGGTGCTGAAGATTCAGTCTTGTTTAACATGGGATAGAGTTGATCAAATAGGCATTTATGATACAATGTAATGCATAAGTAGAATCATTTTGGAATACCCATCAGGGGCACTTAATCCTGATAAGGTAAAAGAGTGATTTCCTGAGGGATCACCTTTCAAGGAGAGGGCAGAAGTGTAGGGTCTGCAAAGGACTTTAAAAGGAGGCAAAGAAATAAGAGGAGAAATCAGAAAAGTAGTGTCACAGGATAGCCAGGTTTCAAGAAGGAAGATCTGGTCACCAGTGTCACATGTTGCCAAATTAAGACAAAAACCAAAGCATCCATTTAGTTTAACTAATAGAAGTCAGATTATGGTGAGTTTGGAGCAAATGGGACAGGTAAGAAAGAGACTGAGTTCACAGACTTTTTTTTTTTTCTCCTTTTTTTTTTTTCCCCCAGAATGGTAGTAGCAGTGTGTGTTAGTCGGGAGGGGACTTTTTCAAAAAAAATCTCCACAAGTTCCTTACTCTTAATCTTGTTCTTTGAGGCCGGCAGTAGTTTAAAAAAATCCATTGAGGTTCATATGTAAGTGAATATACTTGTAAACTTAACTTCTAGTGGCTTTTTCACGGGACCCAGTTTTAGTAAACCACTCCTCTGAACATTTGTTTTTCTTTAAAATGAGTAGAACCTTAAGCCAACAGTTGTTTATTTTCATTTAGATTAGATTTTCTGTACAGAAGAACTAAGTATTGAGATAATGATGTTTCTTTGCCAACAGTGTAGAATAAGGGGAGGGGATGTTAGTTTTTCAGCATAACTGAACAATCTCATTCAACACTTGCAAAAACATAATTAAGATCTCAGCTATCTTGAACCTTTGGGAGGAAGGGTTCTTTAAACTGGTATATGTCTATGCCTTTTGGGTTCTCTGTAAACTTGTTGAATGTATTTGCAGAAATTTTTATGTTTACATTTTTCTTAGGATGTCCATAGCTTTCATTCAAATCTAAGAGGTTGTCTTATGTTAGATTTCCCAACAAGCAAACTCTGAGACAAAAATGTGTGCGCACATAGTTTATTTGGGAAGCACTGCCAGGAAACAGATAGGTTAGATCATATGTCAGGTTTATCCCAGCCCTGATTCAGGGCTGCTCTCAGGAAGGGTTAACTGCCTTGCCCTGTAGTCAGAAAGGCCTTGCACATGGTTGCAGGTTAGCCTGCACTGGAGTCCTAATTGCTATGAGGGTAAAGGTGAGGTGCCTCCAGCATCTGCTGCAGAGGTAACAGTACAATGTAATTTCATTTCTTGGTTAATTTGAAATATTTAAAAATTTGGATTTTTGAAGAATTTTTTTTTAAAGTAATCCCTACACCCAACGTGGGGCTCAAACTCATGACTCTGAGATCAAGAGTCACATGCCTGTACCGACTGAGCCAGCCAGGCACCCCAAAATATTTAAAAATTATTTGATGGAAATTCTATGACATTAAGGAACTATTAATATTTAGGTAGTAATGATGGTATTCTGGTTATTTTTAAAGAGTTTATATCCCTTAGAGATACATAGTGCAATATTTGTGGATGAAATGATACCTGGAATTTGGTTTAAAATGACATATTGGAGGGGGAAAAAGTCTCTTGGTCATACGTTGATTATCACTGAAGTTGTGTGATGAGTTCATGGGTTTTATTATGCTAGTCTCTATTTTGGGATTTGTTTCAACATTTCTTAATAAAGGGTTTTTTTTTGTATGTGTGTATGCTTTTTCCTTTTTTTAAATTCAAGTATAATTAACATACAGTATTATATTAGTTTCCGATATATAATATAGTGATTCAGCAATTCTTTATGTTACTTGGTACTCACCACAATAAACATACCGTTGATCCTCTTCACCTATTTGACCCATCCCCCCCCACCTCTCTTCTGGCAACAACCAGTTCTCTATATTAAAGAGTCTGTTTCCTATTTGTCTTTTTGTTTGTTTGTTTTGTCTCTTGAATTCCACATACGAATGAAATCATATGGTATTTGTCTTTGATGGACATATTTTACTTCGCATAATACCCTCTAGGTCCAGCCACGTTCTTGCAAATGGCAAGATTTGATCCTTTTATGGCTAATGTTCCATTGCATATGTACCACATCTTTATCCATTCATCTATGGATGGACACCTGGGCTGCTCCCATTTCTGGCTATTGTAAATAATGCTGCAATAAACATAAGGGTACATGTATCTTTTCAAATTAGGTGAGTTTTTTTGTTTTGTTTTGTTTTGTTTGTGTAAATACCCAGTAGTGGAATTACTGTATCATATGGTAATGCTATTTTTAATTTTTGAGACACCTCCATCCTATTTTCCACAGTGGCTACACTAGTTTGGATTCCCACCAACAGTGTATGGAGGGTTCCTTTTTCTCCACATCCTCAACAATACTTGTTATTTTTTGTGTTTTTGATTTTGGTCATTCTGACAGGTGTGAGGTGATAGCTCATTGTGGTTTTGATTTCCATTTCCCTGACAATTAGTGACATTGAACACCTTGATTTGGTGTTGTTTTCTTCTAAAATGTTCAGTGGTACCATTTTGCTAAATAGAAATATCTCTATCTGAAGTTAAAGAAGTTCCAGGTCATGTGAGTAGTTAAATAACTAGTAAAAGACAACAAGAAACACATGGACTGTTTTTTTCCCCCTTATATTGTAGAGTTATCAAATGTGCACATGAACAAATCAGTTCCTTTAGAAGTCTTCAGGCAGAATCTAATTTTTTATTACTCTTGTTTTGCTGATGTTTTAATTGCATTTACTTAAAAATCACCAACATTTTATTCAGATACCCTGGTTTACTTAATAATCATTTTTAGCAGTCAGCTGGCTGGCCCCCAAATAAGGTGTCATTGTTTTGCTTTTAATAAGACGTGAACACCGTCTGGTGGTGAATAACAGTAACTTTGGTTTGTATTGTTTTAGGGTTTATAATAGTGTTTTGATATGCATTTTCTTGTTCATTGAAATAACTATAGATATTACAGTCTTACCCATTTCTTGTCTGTGTCTAATGCCAAGATTTCAAGACACTAAGATGACATAGTATGTTACTCATCTAGCTATCTCTGTTTGTTAAATGAATGTTGATTGAAGGAAAAGTATAAACTGGTCACTTGTTAGCAAGGAATAGACTATACATTTCACAAAGAAATGGAGGCCTTTTCTTTTCTTTTCTTTTCTTTTTCTTTTTCTTTTTTTTTTAAGTAATCTCTGCACCCAATGTGCTTGAACTCACAACTCCAGGGATCAGTCTACCAATTGAGCCAGTCAGGTGCCCTTATATAGGTATTTACTTAAACACACAGACTTCATTATTTGCTCCTATATACAGATTCCCATGGGAGCATTCACCTCTTCCATTTCTCCCCTCAAAAGGGAGAGAAAGGGATAAACATAAACTGCAAATAAGTTGTCTTGAATTGGTGATATCGCCTGATGGCTCACACAGTGAACCCAAAGCCACTTTTGCCGTGTTTTTTATCCACTTCCTCATCACTTTCCTGCCTACTGTTAGTTCACATAATTTCTCTTTGACACCTGTAGCAACTCTCTTTTTCTCTAGCAGCAGCAGAACTGTTTTACTTTCTTCCTTCTCTCCCTGTTGTTTTCCTTCTCCTTTATTTTCTTGCCTCTGTTCCAGTTCATCAAGTCCTTGAGTGAATCAGGAACTGTGCTTGGTACTGAGAATACGGTGATGAAAAAGGCAGTTGGATCTGGCCCTTGTCTTCATGGAGCTTACATCTGAGGATGGGAGAGAGTAGGAAGAAGAGATAGATGGTAGATAATTACAAAGTGAGACTTAACGATAATTAAGACTATATGATATTAATATTACTCTCACTGAGAACATATACTATTGTGGATTTTGTTTTTATAGTTATAAGTTTCCAGAAAGCAATTTGGAAGTGGAGTGACTATTTTAAAATTTTACCTGTAAGATGGATTGGAAAATAGTGGTGGTGGCACTGTGTTGTGAGTCTAGTTAATGCCACTGAGGTGTACACTTAAAAATGGTTAAAATGTTAATTTTATGTTATTTGTATTGTACCACAATTTAAAAAGTTAATTATGTAATAAAAGAAAACCCATTAATTTGTATACTTTAAATGGATTTAAATGGAGCTGTGCAGAAGGGGTGGCTTGATTCGTCTTCTGAACTGTTTCTCTATTCATTTAATACTTTAAGAAACATTAGAGTACTGGGCTTGGAAGGTTTGGGCTCTTGCCTGGCCTCTGCTTGGTGGTAGGCAATTCACATCATATCTTTGTTAACTAAATTTTCTAGTCTGTTAGATAGTGTGAATTAGATCATTGCTTTCAGTTGAAAAATTCTAAGATCCCATGATTGACTGTTGTGTTATTATTAGGCAATTAATACCTCCCTCAATACCTGGACATAGGCATTAAACAATAGAGCTGGAGGACTTTAGATCAACTTTATATGGACAAGGAAATTGAAGTTTGCACCTCTTTCTCCTGACTGTGTCTAATGCTTTTCATAATACATACATAATAGAACTTTTAAGTATTAGTTGAAATATTAAGTATAGGCTTTTAAGTGAAACATGGACATTTGAAATGATGAAGAGTATCAGAAATAAGACATGATACAAATAAATTTATTTGATTTATTATTAAATGTGTGTATGTGTTCCTTTTCTGACTTAGTATGGTTAAACAAAAAGTGGTTTCTGCTTTTAAAAATGAACAAATTAATTATGGGGTGCCTGGGTGGCTCAGTCAGTTGGGTGTCTGACTCGGCTCAGGTCATGATCTCGCAGTCTGTGAGTTCGAGCCCCGCATTGGGCTCTGTGCTGTCAGTTCAGAGCCTGGAGCTTTCTTCAGATTCTGTGTCTCCCTCTCTCTGTCCCTTCCCCACTCACCCTCTGTCTTGTTCTGTGTCTCAAAAAATGAATAAACGTTAAAAAAAATTTTTGTTTTAATTTAAAAATGAACAAATTATTTGGGATCACATTGAAGACAAGTATATAGTAGGTACTTCCTGATCAAGATTGGTGAAGGTGCTTGTTAGAAACTTTCTACATTTTGCACTTTTCCTTGAGGGCACTTCTCTGCATCTATGCTGCTGCAGCCTTATCCTGGGCCATCATCATCTCTTGCTGAAGTGTGGCAGTAGCCTCCTAATTAGTAGTATTTGCTTCCCTCTCATTCATTCCTCACAGAGCAACCAAAGTGACCTCCACATCTCCTTTACCTTTTTAAATTATGGAAAATGTGAAAGATACGAAAGTAGAAAGTTGTATAATGAACTTCCATGTACCCATCACCCCCCCCCCACTTTGGTACAATGTTGTGATTTTGTTTCATCTGTAACTCCATCTACTACCCCCCCCGCCCCACCCCCGCCAGCTTCCTAGATTATTTTGAAGCAGATCCTAGATACAGAATGATCTTTTAAAAACTTGGATCGTGAATCTTTCCTAAATTTCTCTCTCAAGTTCTTATAACACTTACAATAAAATCTCAACTCTTTCCATGGCACCCAAGGCTTTATAGGATTTGGCTCCTGCTTACTTCTTCACCAGCCACACTAGAAGCTTTTGGCGGCCTCAGGACTTCTGTATAGGCATTTCCTTGTGGCTAGCATTCTCTTCTCTACCTTGGCTTGGTTGGCTGCTTCTTTAAGGTCTCATCTTTATTAACGGTTTTACCGTTTATAAAATGTTTCCCTAAAATGTTAGCAATTGATGCGTCTAGGCGAAGGGCGTACTAGTCTTTGAATTTTTCACTGTTGGAGTTTGTTGGGGGAAAGGTCCTCCTCTCCCTTAAATACTGTCACATTACTATTTCTTTTCAAATTTATTTAGGGTCTTTCACTCCTATTCTCCACCCTTCAAGTCCTCTGTGATTATTAAGCAGAGAGAAAAGAGAGAAGGGAAATAAAATCATCTGATTAGAGGTGAAGGCATATGGTACTGGAAGCCATGGTCTCTAGTATCTCAGATTCCCTCTGCCAGGACGTTGTTCCTTACGTGTA